>NC_134568.1:190041009-190146152 GCF_050947875.1 Dermacentor variabilis | reverse complement strand
AGCAGAAGAGCAAACTGAATTATGATTTCAACAAGAATCATGCACAGGATCAAATCTTGCCCTAACATTACCTACCAGGCACAAGTATGTCTGGCTTACCTGCAGAAAGTCAGCAAACTGGCCTAATGCAAAGAGAGCAGCGTTCCGAACATGAACGTCCTTGTCCAGGACACCCTCACAGATGGCTTGGACAAATGCTGACAGATGCCTGGGTAAAACAACCATAGTGACTCAAATCAGTAAATGATATTGAGCAATTTTTATAAAGCAATCTCCATAAGTAGAACCCCTTTAATAATTTAATTAGGATAAGCATCTCATGGTAGGAAATGCAGAAAGAACCATCTCGCAAGTTTTTTAAAACAATGCATGATTTGTTTGTGGGTCGTTAACCTTGTATTGTAGGCCATGTCTGGTGCCTCTGATGTGCTGTCACAGTGCAGTATAGCATATCAGTGAATTGAAAGAGGCCGAAAACAAGGTGCAACAATTGCAATGCACTGAACACAATGTCCATGATTATATGTGCCAAATTACTGCAAAGCTGCACACTGTGGAAACTCCCCCACCCACCACATGCACGTGCACACGCACACACACACACATAAACATTCACTTTTCAATTCCAGCAACATTTCCTTTCACCACTCGAGGTTGGCTTCAGGTAACTTGGGATGGATTTCTTTAACATCCCAGTATTCCAAGCTTTGATTTGTGCATTACCATGATTAGCAGTTGAGCAACTCTCAATATACAGTGAACTGTCTATAATACGAACTCTGTTCAGCTGAATTCTCACATAAGTGTGAAAAAAAAAAAAACTAATCTCAATAATAACGACAAGGCAATGCTTGTACTTTGTCCTCGGCTTGGGATGAGACAAAGCGATGACTGATTTTACTATTTATTTTTTGCTGTTACAGCCATAGGTCGGCACACTTACTCATGAGTGCACTCACTCACACTCATTTCAAAGGCGTGAGTGCGAGTGAGTGGAGATGAGTGCGAGTGATTGCCAGTAAGTGTGAGGGGAGGTAAGTGCGAGTGAGTGCCAGTGAGTGTGAGCGGAGGTGAGTGCCAGTGAGTGGAGATGAGTGCAAGTGCAAGTGAGTGCCAGGGAGTGTGAGTGGAGGTGAGTGCCAGTGAGTGCGGGGCCTGGAAAAATTGTGGTGAGTGGGTATTCTCCCGCAATGTCGACCTATGCTAAGTATACGGACAGTCAATCTCTCCTTCTATTTCCCACTCTCTTGCCCGAGTGAGACCGAAGCAAAGCTTAGCAAGCATGGGCGGCAAGCATGCACATGTCTCATGTCAATGACAGATAGATAGGCTGAGAGAGTTTGGGGCTGTGACAGTACATATTCATTAAAAAGAGTGAAGTGACCATCGCTGAACGTTGGTAAAGCGAAATTTGGGCCATGATCTTTCTCATTTAAGTCGCCCAGCTGCAGCAGAGCCACTATTGCTCTCTTCGTCATTGCTGCGGCACCGCGAGAAAAAAAGAAAAAAAAAAAAGCATTTTTGACAACTCAGGCTAACGAGCATGCCGCTGGAACTCGACCAAGTAGTTTTCTGGTGATCGTAGGCGTAGCAAGGGAGGGGGATGGCTGAGGGGGGGGGGGGATTTGAAAACTTTGCCTTTATGGTGTATGCATTACGCATGATTCAGCGAACATCTCAAATATAATTTCCGGGGTTTTACTTTCCAAAAGTATGATATGATTAAGAGGCACGGTGCAGTGGAAGACTCCGGATTAACTTTGAATAACTGGGGTTATGGCATTCCGCCCCCATCGAAATGTGGCCACCGCGGCCGGGGATCGAACCCCTGTCGTCGAGCCTAGCAGTGCTACTTTTCAAATATAATGGTGCTTGGAAGAACCACAAGAAAAGTCTCAAACGATAGCATAAACACAAAAGCCAACGTATCTTATTGTGCTCAGTTTAACGAAAATTCTAGGGTTACAGGTACTCTGGGTTGTTGACCATGTTTGCGATATTTCCACCCAAAACTGCTTTGGCAGCAAAGTGAAATAAAATTGGGAAAATGTTCCAATTAACGAGTTTCTTCAGGGCTGAAAAAACTAAGCACAGAGACCTATCTCCTCATCCCAAACGCCTTGCAGCCGCGCTTCCTCTCATCACTTGACACTCGCCCTCCCAGTTTCTGCGCTTGCTCAGGAGGTGTGGAGCTGCTTGCATATAGTTACGCAAGTTGAGACATTAAATAATAAGTTCTGAAGCTTTTGCATGTGTTTTCGTCATATCTTATATTGTGTAATACTTGAGAAACAACCAGAGCGCACTGTTAACCTGCTCAAATCATGTGATTTTTGTGCAGTTCAGGAGCATATTTGCGTTTCATTTATTTTTGTTTTGTCGCGTTGCGTCTGCTGTCTGCTGCTCGTCGAAAGTGTTAGGAGGCCAGGTCAATATCTCCAGCCCTGCGAAACTTGCACGTACTACATTGCTGTAATTCATACAGTTTTGTCGTGTTCTTGGCACTTATTGTGCGAATGGCTCTTCCGCTCAATCCTCGTTGTTAGGCGGGCCAAGGGTGGAAAAATATTTCCTTTCCTGCAGCGGAAAGAGCGTGGAGTGAATGCGCTCAAGCAGGCAGACGAAAGTCACGTAGCGTTTATTTATTCTTTTAGGAATACTGCCAATCTCACAAGAGATCACTGCAGGGAGGGCATACATATAAATACAAAAAAAGAACAATCAAGTAATTTATACAATAGAGAACACTAGCAGAATTAATAGATGAAATGATTAGTAGCAGTGCGCTTGGTATGAGTAAAAAATAGAAATCACGAAAAATACAATGACAGGATCCGCAATGATGCGATCAGACTATTCAACCAAAATTTCGATACAGGTTTAAAAAAATTGTTCACACAAGTTGCTCAGCATGTATATTAATTTCCACCGTAGCTAATGTTATGGTTTGCTTGTGTGGCAACTGTTAGCGAGTGCAAAGCGCAGAGACATTCGAAATCAGGCACAGGAAGACCTTTGCAGACGGCGCCAAAGGGCCGGGAAGCGCAAGGCGTTATGGAATCGCCGACGACTCGCCGAGACGCGAGTGTTCGAAGTCTTGAGCGCCGTGTACGTGCGAGTGTGTGTACCAGCGGTGCCTACTCTTCCTTCGGGCACTCACCCTTTCTACCTGTCTGCAGACTTGACAAGTTGGCGCTGGGTGCTTGCATGTGCATGCATGAGACGGTTATGCCCATTTATGGTCCGATCTTGCGCCAGCGTTTCTGATTGGACCAAACCGTGCTGGGGTGACCTAGAATACTGGGAGGGTGCAGTTTTTCCGGAGAACTGCCAAGCCGCTGCGCTGCTTTGCCCCCCCCCCCCCCCCCCCCGGATTTCTCCATTTCTCCGCTGTGCAAGCTGCGCCAAAGCGACGGGCGTCTGCTATGTGCTTGATATTTGGTCACTATTAGCCAGCATTACGGTAATTAAGCTGCTATAACATACTACGCAACTGCAAGATAATATTGCAGCAACTCGCCACACAGAGAACGCGTTTGTGTGCTGTAAACACCAGGATTTTGTACAATTCCTTCTATGCTTGCAGGTTTGTCACCACAATGGTCCGCACTTAAGGGGCTGTTTCTGGCACACATTGAGCGTGCACCTCATTAGGAGCGGATGTATTTAGTTAAGTGTAGCATGACGGACGTAAATGCACTGCAAAATAGAATAAGCACAAGATGACGCTCATAACCAGGAGAACGAAGCAGATATAAACGGCTTGCTCATGCGAACGCTCTGCGCCTTTCATTTACTTTCTTTTATTTAATGTGTAACGAAGAAGAAGAGCACAAGAACAAGGCCAGCCAGATCGTCTCTTCCATGCCTGCTGTGCAACCAGTGGGCCAGCCGGATCGCCAGTGCTTGGCACGAGTGTGAGCCGTTCGAGCAACCAGCTGTTCCTGCTCTGTGTCACCTGCCTTCTCGGTTACGAAGAGACGTTACCCTCGGAACTGTTCAGTGCACCCATTACAATTGGTGGAAGGTGCGGGGTACTCAAGAACATCTACACCCTGGAACTCCGGTCTCGGACTCTGCCTCCTGTCATGCCCGACTCTCCCCAGCTGACGTCGCCGCCACCCCCCGTTGCCTGCTCTGGCGCTGTCTCGCAACACGATCCAGAGGTTTTCAGCGGTACGGATGAACAGGACGTCAATGACTGGTTGGCTACGTACGAATGGGTGAGCTTGCACAATCGATGAGATGATACCGCCAAGTTAAATGCCGTCATATTCTACCTTGCGGGAGTGGCTCACCTGTGGTTTAAAAATCACGAAGCCGACTTGCAGTCCTGGTCCGCGTTCAAGACCAGTTGCGCTGCAGTTTTCGGCCGCCCTGCCGTCCACAAGTTGCGTGCCGAGCAGCGGTTACGAGAGCGAGCGCAACAACCCGGTGAAACATTCACCTGTTATATCGAAGAGGTTCTCGACCTATGCAAATGTGTGGATGCTTCTACGCCCGAAAATGACAAATTGAAGCATATTTTGAAGGGCATCGCCGATGACATTTTCCAAATGTTGATCGCCAAGAGTCCGCGCACCGTAGCAGAGCTCATAAACTTGTGTCAAAGCTACGACGAGTTGAGGAGGCAGCGCGAGTTGACCAGGCGCCCCTCAGTGGCTGATGAGGCCCTCTCTTCCATGACAGCCGTCTCTGATCGCTCCCCCTTGCTCACACAAATCCAAGCTTTCATGCGGGAGGAAGTTGCACGTCAGCTTTCTCTGCTACCCTTCGCTGAGCTACAGCAGCTGCTGCCGCAACAGCCTCCTACACAGCTCGTTCCTACGCTCCGGCGGGTTATTGAAGACCAAGTTGCTGAGGCTCTACCAATGCAGCATCAGCAGTACCCTGCCGCCGCGCCACTTACTTACGCATCCGTCGCCGTGCAGCCCCCTCGTCAACCACTCGTTGCGCTACATCCTTGGCTGCCACCACCGGTTCATAGTCCCGTTCATCGACCTGCTCCTGCCTTTACTAATCCTTGGCGCACGCAAGACAACAGGCCCATATGTTATGCCTGCGGTATTCCCGGCCATGTTGCACGACTCTGCTGCCACCGCATGCTGCACTCTGATGAGTTTGTGCAGTCACCTCCCTACACCAACGCGCAGCCATTCCATGACACTTATTTTAGTCGGCAGTCGAACAGGCCACCAGCCGAGCGCCCGGTCCTTACACGTCGTTCACTTTCCCCGCGTCGCCGCTCGTTGTCCCCCATGCGTCGGCGCCCTTCGCCCACGCAAGAGGAAAACTAAGCACTGCAGTTCAGGAGGCAAGAACTGCATCGCCATTGATCTGTACAAGTCCTTCATTGTCACCTTCGAACGTTGTCGATCTTACTGTTGACGGCGTCCCTACCATTGCGCTAATTGATACTGGAGCAGCCGTGTCTGTCCTAAACGAACGCCTCTCTCGTGCTTTACGAAAAGTTACGACGCCACTTTCTGGGTTTTCTCTTCACACAACAAGCGCCCAGCCAGTTCAGCCTTCAGCAGCATGCACAGCTAGAGTTGTTATTCAGGGCGTTCTCTATATTGTGGAGTTTGTGGTTCTGCAGTCCTGTTCTCACGACGTGATACTTGGGTGGGACTTTCTTTCGCGAAATAACGCCGTCATCAATTGTGCACGTGCTGAAGTCGAATTATCGCCTCTGTGTGACGCCCCTCGTCGGCGCCACTTCTCTTCCCGCTAAACTAGTTCTTCGAGAAGACATCGCCATACCGCCGTACTCGTCTGCCGTTGTTCCCGTCTTCTGTGGCGCTGTCCTCTTCACTCCTTCAGAACTCTTCATGACCCGCAAAGACGTTCCCCTCCCTTTCGCCATGCTTGACATTTCAGCCGGTTTCAGCGCCATCGTTGTCTGCAATCCGTTTCCTACAGCCCTGATGGCTCTTCGCGGCGAAGCACTTGGCCATGTTCAGCCTCTTGATGACATGCTTATAACCGACGTGCCGGATGCTTCGTATGCAGAGCTCACTGACTTCTGTGCACTTTCCACTTCTGCTCCGCCATCACCTGACTTATTCACACCTTTCATTGCCGATGACCTTACTTCCGAGCAGCGCTCCCAGCTTCTTCACCTGCTTGCCCAGTTCTGCTCTTCTTTTGATGTCGGTCAGCCTACTCTGGTTCGCTCGTCAGCCGCCAGCCACCACATCGACACTGGCTCCAACGCGCCATTGCGGCAGCGCCCGTACCGCGTATCCGCCAAGGAGCGTCAGGTGATCAGTGAGCACGTGGACGACATGCTTAAGCGCGGTGTCATTCGACCTTCCAATAGCCCGTGGGCATCACCGGTGGTTCTCGTCACAAAAAAAGATGGTTCCATTCGGTTCTGCGTCGATTATCGCCGTCTTAATAAGATAACGCGCAAAGACGTCTACCCTACCGCGCATTGACGACGCTCTGGACAGCTTGCAAGGCGCTAAATTCTTCTCTTCGTTGGATTTACGCTCGGGCTACTGGCAGGTCCTGATGTCAGCAGTTGATCACCCTAAAACTGCATTCATTATGCCAGATGATTTATACGAATTTAATGTGATGCCATTTGGCCTATGCAATGCGCATGCTACCTTTGAACGAATGATGGACAATATCTTGCGCGGCCTAAAATGGAGCACGTGTTTGTGCTATCTCGACGACATCATTCTGTTTGCCCCTAATTTCAGCACGCATCTTCTTCGCCTTAGGCAAGTGTTGACGTGCTTGACCAATGCAGGCCTGCAACTGAACCTGAAAAAGTGCCAGTTCACCGTGCGCAAGCTCATGATTCTAGGTCACGTCGTATCACATGACGGCATTTGTCCCGACCCATCAAAACTCCGCGCTATGACAGAGTTTCCGAAACCTAAGACACTCAAAGAACTCTGTGCCTTCATTGGCCTCTGTTCTTACTTCAGACGCTTTGTTCGCAATTTTGCCTCAATTATATCACCTTTGACACAACTCTTAAGTGGCGCCAACGACCTAGCCTCCTGGTCTCCTGCTTGTGACACCGCGTTCGTGACCTTACGCCGTCTCCTGATGTGTCCGCCTATACTGCGACACTACAACCCCACCGCCCCAACTGAAGTGCACACTGATGCCAGTGGTATTGGCCTTGGCGCTGTCCTTGCGCAGCGCAAGCCTGGCTACTCCGAATACGTCGTTGCTTACGCCAGTCATGCGCTGACCAAAGCGGAACGCAATTACAGCGTCACAGAAAAAGAATGCTTGGCCATCGTTTGGGCACTCGGGAAGTTTCGCCCTTATTTTTACGGCAGGCCTTTCAATGTGGTTATTGACCATCACGCCCTTTGTTGGTTATCCTCTTTAAAAGACCCGTCTGGACGCCTTGCCCGCTGGGCTCTGCGCATTCAAGAATACGACATACACGTCATATACCGCTCAGGTCGCAAGCACACTGACGCTGACGCTCTGTCCCGCTCTCCGCTGCCAGCCGACACGGCCTCCCTCTCCACCATTAAGGCGGTGTCCTCAGTCGACATTGACACCTTTGCATCAGAACAGCGCAAGGATCCTTGGGTGGCCTCTCTTTTGGATCTCCTTTCTGGCTCGCCTGCATCTCCCATCTCCCGCTCCTTGCGTCACCAGGCTGTCCATTTTGCTGTCCGGGATAACCTCTTGTATCGACGCAACTACCAGCCCGATGGTCGCAAGTGGCTCCTGGTTATCTCTAGGACTTTGCGTTCCGACATGTGCGCGTCTTTCCATACGGACCCACAATGTGCACACGCAGGCGTTTTGAAGACATACGAGAGCCTGCGGCAACGTTACTACTGGCGAGGAATGTTTACTTTTGTCCAAAAGTTTGTTCGCTCGTGCCCACAATGCCAACGCCACAAATCTCCGCCTCATCCGGCCCACGGTTTATTACAGCCGTTTCCGTGCCCTGCTCGTGCCTTCGACCATGTGGGAATTGACCTGTACGGGCCGCTACCACTAACACCCGCTGGAAAACGATGGATTATTGTCGCAGTTGATCACCTTATACGCTATGCCGAAACCGCTGCTCTACCTGCAGCGACCGTCAGTGACGTTGCATCCTTTCTACTCCACGTTTCATTCTTCGTCATGGCCCACGTCGGGAGCTGCTGAGTGATAGAGGCCGTGTGTTGCTGTCGCAGGTGGTTGAAGCTCTGCTTGCTCAATGCCGCATAGTTCACCGGACCACCGCGGCGTACCATCCTCAAACTAACAGGCTTACAGAGCGTTTCAATCGCACCCTTGGTGATATGCTCGCCATGTACGTTTCATCGGAGCATACAAACTGGGACATCGTCCTCCCATTTGTCACGTAGGCATATAATACGGCTACACAAAGTACCACAGGATTTTCTCCATACTTTCTTCTCTATGGTCGCGATCCTCCCCATACCAACGATACGGTTTTGTCTTATACACCAGACGCGTCAGAATGTGCTCCCGTTTCAGCCGTCGCCCGATACGCCGAGGAGTGCCGTCAATTAGCCTGAAAGTTCACCTCCTCTGATCAACAATGACAAAAAGCCAATCATGATGGCGACGCTACGAATCCGAACTTCGCTCCCGGCACCCTTGTCTTGTTGTCCGTGCCTTCTACCACGCCTGGACTTTCGACAAAACTTCTCTCGCAGTATGATGGACCATACCGCATCGTCGAACGCACCTCTCCGGTCAATTATGTCATAGAGCCGCTTACGTCGACATTAGACAAGCGCCGCCGTGGACGGGCTGTTGTTCACGTGCGCTGCCTGAAACAATTCTATGACCCGCTCGTCTCCATGTCGTGAGTCGCCAGGATGGCTCCGCTTTTGCACCGGAGTAACTGTAATGAAGAAGAAGAGCACAAGAACAAGGCCAGCCAGATCGTCTCTTCCATGCCTGCTGTGCAACCAGTGAGCCAGCCGGATCGCCAGTGCTTGGCACGAGTGTGAGCCATTCGGGCAACCAGCTGTTCCTGCTCTGTGTCACCTGCCTCCTCGGTTACGAAGAGACATTACCCTCGGAACTGTTCAGTGCACCCATTACAAATGCGTTGGATTTGCTTTACAAGACCGCCACCTGCACTCTGCTGTTCTCTTCTTAACATGAAAGTCAATTTAGCAATTCTGTATGCTCGCTTACATTCACTCGCACTCATTTTAAAGATGTGGGTGCGAGTGAGTGCCAGTGACTGTGAGTAGAGATGAGTGCGAGTCCGAGTGAGCACCAATGAGTGTGAGTGGAGGTGAGCGTCAGTAAGCGCGAGCAGAAGAGAGTGCAAGTGAGTGCCAGTGAGTGTGAGTGGAGGTGAGTGCGAGTGAGTGGAGATGAGTGCGAGTGAGTGTGAGTGAGTGTGAGCGGAGGTGAGTGTGAGTGAGTGCGAGTAAGTGCCAGTGAGTGCGAGTGAGTGCCAGTGAGTGTGAGTGAGTGCCAGTGAGTGTGAGCGGAGGTGAGTGCGAGTGAGTGGAGGTGAGCGCGAGTAAGTGCCAGTGAGTATTCTCCCGCGCTGACGACCCATGGTTACAGCAGACAGAAATTTGTCAGAGAGAATTCAGATTGAAGTGGACAAACTGGTTGCTGCCATGTTGTGCAATCACACAGTCCCCGATGGAAGCTGTCGTGCAGACTTCCAGGCGACAAGTGAAATTTTCTGGCTGGCCAAAAACTGGCGATTTGACAAGTGACAGCGACGGATTGCCCTCCGCGATGGCGAAATTTGTTGATCATCGCTGTAGCTTGTTGACGTCGCTTTAGGGTTGGTGGCGAGTGTCAGTGTAGTGACTCGTGAAACGATTTGCTGGTACTGGAAGAGGAAACTGAGTGTGTGTACTGCGGGTAAGCTGCCATGGAGGGCATCTAATGCTCCCGATTTGGCGTGCATCGGATCTTTTTTGTTCACATGGGATCTAACAACCAGCAAACATATATGATTGCAGTTTGGCAATGTACTGAACATTGGTGATGAAAGATTGTGTTTTTTTAGAAACATATTAACTAGGGGGAAAAAAGAAATAAAAAAGAAGCGTAACCGTATTGAGCCATTCTTTGTGTTGTCAATCACGAACAAGGGCACCGAGAAATCGTACGATATGGCATCGTGTCAACGAAGTTCTACTGTACTATACATGTATAACAATGAACGCAACATGCATCCGTAACTGCAAGTTTTACAGGGCTGACTTAAGTTTCACAGTTTTCAATCAGCTAAGCTTTGATTTTTTATTAAAAAGACGCTTTTGTATGCTACACAGATGTGTTGGCCTCTTTTCTTGGTACCATGCATCCTATGGCAATTTATTCTAGGGGAGAAATATTTTGCAAAGAATGGAAGAAGTTATCATGAGAGTGTGTCGTGGTCAGAAATTGAAAAGGCTTTTAGCATACAAACAGAATAAAAAAGCAAGGCAGGGCAGAGCAGGAACCATGAGCAGGTGTAAGTATTCACATAGATTAGCATCCTTCATATTGCCTTCAGTGGAAGTCGCATTAGGTAAGGATATTCTCTGTGGTGAGAATATGACAGCCAAAGCACACTGCAGCCAGTTACTTCAATATGGTGAGCCTTTCAAATGTATCAGAATTTGGGCTTGTTGGTTCATCATCTTGAAGCATGAACAGCGTCAAACAAAATTACAACAGGCTGTGTATGCTCTTTTCTTCTATGTGCTAGTATATGAGTGTTAAGTAATTTGGCAATTACACTACATTAACTATATTACATTACATTACATTATATTAACTAGAGAGGGACAATGTTGCCTTGATTGAAAACATGATAACGGTATGGTTCTAGCACAGTACCTAGAATGTTCCATCTGCTACTAAGGTCAAACAACCAAATGCGTTGGGAGCTTGGTTCATCAGAGGCAGAATATCACAATTATTGATCATATATGTGGTATGCCTAAATCCTACGGTAAAAATTTGTTAAATATAGAAACAAGTATGTTGGGCAGACTGGTCAAAACTCTGTTGCCTACCCACAAATGCATGTAGACACACAAATTATTCATTCACGGCTCTCTAAACAACAAAATTCCCACTCACTTTTGTCGAATGGCTTCTGAGCACCCCTCGGCAATCACAGCAATGGCAAGATAGGCAGCCCGTCTTTGGGAGGCCTTGTCACTTTTCACATACTTGTCAACATGCTGAAACTGCATTTCACCAAAGAATCAGAACCATTAGTGTCAGTTGGAATAATGCAGACACCTCAATAAACAATTACATCATGCGGAATAATTTTTAGCCACAGAAGAAATAAGTATAGCACTGAAAGAAGTATTTTGTTTTTGTATTCTGCCTCTATCTTACGATGAGAAATAATCCCCCCCCCCCCCCAACACTTTCCTATTTTTTTCTCTCTTGTTAGTTTGCCAAGCAAGTACAGGAAAAAAAAAATTATTCTACATTGTTTTCAGAGGTGAAATCTAGTGGGAAACAGTACTGTTAAATCAGATCTGTTTAGTTTATTTCATACTGAATATTCTAAATAATCAGGCAAAGCAGAAACAACAAATTAGTAGTGTAATTTAAACAACTACAGAAGAAATTGTGAAGGTAATATAAGGCATATAAGGCAACTTGCTTGTGAGGCAAATACAGTTGAACATATCGAATTACTGTCTATATCATAACAATGTAAAATCCCCTCGAAAATCCGATGCAAAAGTATTGTAGTGTACTACGCGTACATCAAACTCTCGTTCACCACCCCATTCGATATAACGAACGGTGCAATGCACCGTGCCCATGCAAGTACCCTTCTTCTAATGGAGACGCAATCTCTTCTAGCGTCATCGGAAATATCTAATCCCAACAAATATGAAACAGCCCTGTTTCGGCAGATGCTGTCACGCAAGAGATTAAATCTAAAGGGCAGTACTTGCCATGGAGGAAAAGTGAGCAGGGTGCCCTCAGTTTTGCTCGCTGCACACATAGATGGATCGCGCTAACTGTGACCTGCAAACTTCTTACTGTTGTGTTCATATAGGAGGTTGTGGCCAAGTACTGCACCAGGGTGGCCAATCCTGCTCTGGTGAGGGAGTGCGTTACCGGTTCTGGTTACCGGGATCAGGCCACACTCCAGGCCTGTTTGTGCAATTTTATCAACACGCGGATTTTTTTTTTAATCCGGTGGAAAATTGCCGGCACCGGGATTCGAACCACGGACCTCTTGCACGCGAGGCGGGTGTTCTACCTCTACGCCATCGCTGCAGGCTTGGAGAAGAAGTTTGCAGGCAAGGCATGGCCACAATTATTACATGACCGGGGTTGTTGGAGAAGTATGGGAGAGGCCTTTGCCCTGCAGTGGGCGTAACCAGGCTGATGATGATGATGATGATGAACTGTGACTGTTCATTATTGGCAAGAACAGATTGCCATTATGCTTCAAAAACACAAAAGGCCTCCTGGTCTGATAAGTGTTCCACAAGAAAGTGTGGATGACACTCAATCTTTTCATTGAGTGGGCGCTGGGGATGGCATGCTTAACTAGAGATGCTGTGCAGCTGGGTTTGTCTTGTAAACAAGGGCTTTCCGCAAATGGCACTTTAGCACTCTGTGAGCGGCCAAAACGAATCCAACCCCTACCTCCATTTGGATGGATCTTTACATAACAGTTTGAATTTAACAAAACCACCACATGCCATATCTACACTTTGCGGAGAGACCATTGCGCCAGTGGCATGCAAGAGTCATTGCTGTGTGATCCGCAGGTCAACGCTAAACGCGTTGCATTTGTGCTCGCTCGCTTACATGTAAGTGGGAACGAACTTGGCTGTTCTGCAAGCTGAAAGCGACTTTCGAAACTAACGGTGTGTGCATAGTATTGGCAGTCACTGATGACGGGACCAGAGGCCGAGAATGAAGGGACATACCAGTCACGAGGTGTTGAAGCACTGAGCACCATGCAAGAGACATGCAGATTTTTTTGGCCGTTGAGAAGTAAGAATGACCGATATTAACAGGAAGTGGGCTCCAAAAATTTGGAGGACACCTAAGCTTCACCTTTAAGAGTGGAATGCGATAGCATTCAAAGATCCCTGACTGCTTCTCACGCTTCCCGGCGACTGGAGCGTATGTAACCGTAATGTTTACTGGGAAATGCTGGCCGTGAACACTATGCACGAAGGCGGGCTTTGTGGTAGAAACACGGCCTCTTGTGTGGGCCTCGATGCGGAGGCGGCGAATGCCAGCTGGTGGTACTGCAAGGAACCGGGCGCGCCGGCGCGCGCAAATGGCAGATGCCGCGGCCAGTGTGCGAGTTGTAGAAATGCTAGAAAAGGGGTTTCTTTTGAGTTTTTACGTAACAGAATTATGTTTTCAGTTAAATTACAAGCTGAGAGCTATCATGTCTGTTGTGTGTAAGTCGCAGTTTACAATTTTTCAACGTATTTAGCTTGAGAAATTCAATTAATTCAGTAAATTCCTCGTGTCACATGGAGGGCCTGGATATGGGTGGTTCTAAAATCTTTTAGCCGAAACAGCATTCAACACCAGATTTTCTGCGACACGGGCTCCTTAACGCTATCACGTTAAAACCCGACACAATGGTCCGCCTGGCTCATTGCCCATGTATGACGATCAGCCATTTAAACAGTACATGGTTGGGATTGTAATCGACATGCGGCCGGGCACTTTCACGCGCAACTCGCAGTACAAGTTGCTGATGGCAGCAAGGCGTGTATCGATACAGGCTAGTCTTGCATCCACGGTGCATCTATTTCTATCTTATCTTGAATAAAAATGCGCAACAAGCATTTTGATGCATACACTGCAGTTTCACGCCCGGGCGATGCGGGCTTTTAAGCTTAGCATTGTGATCATTACCTATAGTGAAAACACTGTCCGTAGGACATCCGAATCATGCCCCTATGTCCGTTTACTGTTTCAAACACAAATAGGACATCCACCAAACATCTAGTTTTGGATATCCTGCCACAATGCACCAAGGATATCGCACATGGACCTGTTTTAGATATTCTACCATGGATGCCCTAAGGTTATCCTACAAGGACCTTTTTCAGCATACATGTGAATACTTTTCCTCCAATTGAGGCTTTGTCCGAGTTTCCTTGTAAGAGAATTATGTTTTCTCGCATGTCGGAATTAAAATCTGAATTGATCATGTCTGCAGCTTGTGTGTACGTCATTCTTTACAAATTTTCTGATGCTATTGCTCTTACAACTTGTTCTTGATGTGCGGGTGCTCTGCCCGTTGTATCTGTAACACTTCGTATGCTGCAACCGTAATTGACATTATAGCAAACACTGTGCAAAAGGCCCTGGCATTTGTTTGTTAAATGTATGCGGCATGTCCCCATGACACGGAAAGTGCAGCCAAACAAACATCTAAGGGATGTCTGCAGGACGTATTAAACATATCCCTAAGACCCATGTTCTGAAAGTGGTTGTCTATAGGATATCCGTAGGACGTCGTTGTTATTGGGATATATCAAAAACCATTCCACCGCGCGAGCGACTTGCACTATTCATGAACAAAAAATAAGTCAACTTTTGTGCATTTGACATGGCCTTGGAAAAGCAAATTGATAAGTTCCTGCTTCTCACGATCTCAGGAAACTGTCCAAAGACGTGTGGAGATATCAGATAAGCTTGAGATAGGCATATCTTATATTTCAAACTATCAGTATATGAAATTACATTACGATCCCCTTTGAGTTCAGTATATCCAGGATCGACTGCACAAGGCACATCTATTGCTTCAAGGCAGCAGAAGACTGCAGCATTAGGCTGGCACTAATGAAGAAGAGACAGAGACCGCGGTGGTGTTGCATGGGAATAGTCTTCAGCATGAGGATTCTGGGTGCTCCAGCAGTGCCGTGCAATGTGCCCAACTCAAGGGCACGCAATACTTATTGGGCGGTCGATCTGGTGTCCTCCACTCAGTGGGGTTGCGGTATCATGAGTAAAAGGGCCGGTTCCTCAGTGTGACTAGAGGAATGTGGTTGGTGTTTGGAGCGTGCACAGTGCCGACAGAGGAGAATCCTAGATTTGTGACATTCTGGTGAACCACGGCTTGAATCAAGGAAACCATAGGCTGGTTGGCAGTTGAGATGGGCACAAGAGGGGCTGGCCACATTGTTTTTATTTCATGACGAATGATACGTGCCAAAGTGTCCGAAGCTGGTGATTGCAAAGTCAGTGGTGGTACTCTGCATGATGATGATGCCGTAGTAGTGGGGAGTTTGGTGAATTGCTGGGTAATAAAGCAGAATTTTGCAAGTTCAAATCATCGACACTTTGACAATAGCATCCACAGTAGCACAGTTCCTGCATACCAAGAGGTTGAATGCGTCATCAGCGATACCGTTGAGGATGTGCCCGATCCTGTTCGCTTCAGACATTGTCAACTTTATGGCAAAGCACTAAAATATCCCGAACATATGAAATGCACGAGTCAGTCAATGACTGCTTGCGAGTCAAGTTCTTTTTTAGTGGCTAGCTGACAACCCAAGGGCTAGCCAAACAAGTCATTCAGTTTATTTTTTGCATAGGTCCCAGCTGGCCAGGTCGTTCTCATGCATCTCGTACCAGATGCGCGCGATTCCTTTCAGATAAAATACTAAATTCGCCAGCATAAGCATATCGTCCCACCTGTTCTGTTCGCTGACATGCTCATACCATGAGGTCCAATCCTCAACGTACAAGTCATCTGTGCCACGAAAGGTGCCTGGATCTTGTGGAAGCGACAAGATGACAGAAAGTGGAGATGGCTGCTGGGTGCTTTTCTTTTTAGTTTCGTGCAACAATATGCAGTAGTTTCCCTCAATTTTCATACGAAAGTTTTCATACGAAAGTTGGTTATGCCTTGCACCATTATAGAAGAAGTCAAAATCAGCAGACCAGAATTTTTGACAGCGGCATGATTCAAACGTTTATAATCATGCTTAGAAAATAGCCAAGTGGTGAATGTCAAGCTGCACTGTTGAATAATTATGCATAAGCGTTAATACAATTTGCCCTTTCTTTTTTGTGTTCCAATTTGTTATGATGGTACTAACCTTAAGGTTTCACTTGAAGGTGATGCGTAACAGTGATACAGTAGAACCTCGTTAATTCAACCTCTAAGTGAACCGTAAATTTATCTGAATAAAACATAGTTCAACTAAGGAGAGCCCCTTTAAATACAGCGCTCGATCAATGGTGCGGTACAGAGCTCAAAACCAAAGCCATCACTGCGTCTGGCACTGAAAAAATCTTATCTTGCTTCATCAGCGCGCCATGACATGTGCCGGAACAAGCCCACGTTCCCTTAAAGTTCAAGTCTGACAAGATCATGCCTCACGCTCCATTTGCTGTGGGTGTGAGAAAAAATGTGTTAGGGCGAGCCGAGAAGGATGGTAGCTTGAAGCTTGCTGTACTCCCGCATGGCCTTGTTGGAGACTTATGTGATCGAGTGTGTGCTAGGAGGAGAGGAGGTGGGGTCGTAAGTGAATGTGGTGTGCATGTGCTGGGGTCTCCTCCTTCTTGCTCCTTTCAAGCCGAATGGGAAGCTTCCTGCACGTCTTTCCTCATCATTTTTACGATTGAACCTTTGCCTTTGGCTCGGGTCTGTTTGAAAAGCGGTGCATGGGAGTGAGTGATTTTGTTAGAAGTAACGGTCATGCAGTTTCTGGAGTTTGAATTCACTGGAGTTTTTCACTATTCAAGTAAATAGGACTATGCCGGGACCAACAGGATACTAGTTCGAATTATCCTTCAATTGGAATTAAGAGATTTGTAATTATCAGGATTTCACTATATTTGGCAAAGTTACAATAGTGCTGCTAATTAGCCATCCAAAATTAATTAGGGCCTGGCAAGCACTTCAAAGGCAACCTTTCATGCACCATACCTACAACAGTGGGAACATTTGACTTTTGAATTTGAAAACTAACAGGTCAGGTAAGTATGTAAAAAATTTGAACTCGTATTTGAATAAGAAATAGTTCGAACTGCCAAATAATTTAACCCAGCTTGCATGTCAACTGACACCCACATATGGCCCTGTTGCAAACTACAAATTTCTTCAAATGCTATAGCATTATTTAAACAAAATGGATTTCACTTCTCTTTATAATCTGAAAACTTGCAACATGCACAGTCCTATCAGCACCACTGCTGTGTATGGCATGTGAATGCAAAGCTTCCAGTGCAACACACTTACTATAGCTATCACTTAGCAGAAAAAGCATCCCGACACAACCGAAGTGCCGTAGGTGTGACAGCAATGCTACGTAGATATAAACAAACATCTGGACTGATTGTTCACACTGCAAAGTAAAGCAGCCTTCTGCGAATGCATAAGTGAAAACTGCCTCTATTGCTTTTGGATCAGCTCTAGGGGCAGTAGAACTGCTATATTTTGAGCAGGAATTTCTGTTATGAAGGAGAACTGTTCTTTTGAAGAATCTTGTTAAAACTTCATGTGTCATATACATGCAGAAAAAGAAAAGCAGGGCAAAACGCACCCTTTATTTAATGGACATTACTTAAATGTGTCCAGCAACTTCAATGTTAAAACAATTAACCTGAAGCACAGCAGAAAAGATCTTGCAACGGGTGCAAATGATACATGTAGCAGATTAGCAGGTTGAGCAAACTGCCAAGAATGTTCACTAGCTTTCTAATTTGCATCCATTCCTTCACATCATGGTGTACAGGTAATGTCTTTTGCAACGAATAATAACTGCAAAACCTGTAAGATGGCTTTCCCTCATGGTAGGAGACTAAGACACCATGGCAACACTAGCTAGTCATCCTTGGAGAGATGTAGTGTTAGACTACCTTATCATGTTGTGATAGTGATGATCTAAGCTAAGTGGATCATCACTATCACAGTGGAAATGACAGCGTATAACAGGGTTTTTAGGAGTGCTCTATCACATGTAAGGCGTGTATGTTTGGCTGGCAGCACCTCAGAAGGTGACAATGTATTTGAAGTGCAGCTTATACTTTGAACAATGAATCTTTACCAAGCTGACAAAGGAAGCACCAAGATATGTGGACGTTACCAAAATATGACATAAAATTGCCGAGTGGCACACTATGTCCAGGCTACCTTATTGCCCAAGGTGCAGCGTTTTTGTATACCAGGTGCATTTGTAGATTCAAGATTGCCAAAAGTTCCTAAAGAGCAATAAAAAAATATTTTTTTTTGATACCAGAATACTAGAATTGATGGACATCCAAAAAGATCTGATCAGTTCTATTTTTTCACTTATTAAAATATGTCAATTTTTAATTACTGCAGTTTGACAGCTTTTGACAATTGAAGGTTTGCTGCTGCAGATGATTTGTTGTGGTATCAGTATTCAAAATACATAGAATTCCTTGCAGTTTGGCAGCATTTGACAATTCAAGGTTTGCTGCTACTGATGATTTGTTGTGGAATCAATATTCAAAATACATGAAAAGTCCTTCCCCTAAGCCCTGTAGCAAGAGGAAACCTCACTTTTTGCCATGGAAAACTAGAACTGAGTGCCTAGGAAGCTTATGAAACCCCACGTGTGAGAAATGTCAGCATGGTCTGTATTACACAAGCCAACCACTTCTTTATTTTTAAGTAGTGAGTACTGATGCATCCAGACAACAATTGTCACTAGCTGCACGGCTGACCTTGTCAAGAGCTTTGCTTGGCAGCACATCGCATTGTGCCCTGTTCCTTAGGCCGAAAGTCCCTTGCCTCCACAGCCTTCACTCCTTCTGTGTGCCCGCCATACAATAGGAAACAATGAATGCAGCCTTTTCGATTGTTTAAGTTAATACTATAAAGGGTGCCCGACAGTAAGCGCTTGCTTGGCCACATATAGTGTGCACGCGTGCGTGTGCATGCGCATGCACAGTCATCAACGTTGTGGGTTTGGATGCAAAACCTCATTCTTCACATAGGCCTCAAGAAAAGAAATTCGAGGGGCAACAAATCTGGCAATTTTGGTGGCCAGGTGACATATCTGCTTCATTTTATCCACTGGTTTAGAAAGTTCTGATTGAGAAACTGATCACGTTGAGCAACTCAGACAGTACACCCTTTAAAACATAGCTGATGTATTTGCTCGCTGTTCTACTGATAACATATGGACTGAGAATACAATGTTTGAAAAATTCTACACCATACGTTAACTGCCCATCACTTGGTGCATGTGTTGGTATAGCTAATGTGGGTTGCTGTTAATTCTTATCGACATCAAACTTCACCAATGTATTTTTAGACTCAAGAGTTCACAAAAACAGGGAACCTACCAGAGGAGGCAGCAACTTTTCTGGAGGAAGGTGGAGGGCCATGGTGTCAATGAGCTGTAAGCATGAGGAAACATGTTAAAGAAAGAAGCAGATGCACCATCTATACCAACAGAATAGCCAAACCTTAAAGGGAAGCTGAAACACTTTTCGAAAAAAATGAGTTCTCTGCGGCATTCTACAGTTTTGAGTCCGCTGAACACGAATATCTGGTTCAAAAAGGGCGGAAACAAACGCAAGCGGCTGTTTTTCCAAGAAAACGCGCACCAGCGCCTCAGGGCATCGCGCGAACGCCGCTGTTGCCCGTGATTGGTCGGGGCCGCTGTGACGTCGTTGGCGGTTGTCGCCGGTCGGCGCCGCCGCATGTCTCCGTTTCAGAGCGTAGCACCATTCGTTTCTCTCTAGTAGCACGCGGTTCTGCTCTTCTGGCTTCATAGCTGAGTTGCAAGATGGAACGTTCTCGCTGTCTCCGACAGCTTGTATTGTCCCCGTACATGTTTGAACCCACAGCCGATACGGAAAACGATGGCGGCAACAGAGTCAACGACGATATTGAGTGTGCCAACAGCGAGAGCGATGTGTGCACCTTCTCGCGCGCTGGAAATCTTAGCTGGTACATATGTTTCTTTTTTTTCATGTAGCTACACGTTGCAATGACGGGAGAAAAAATGCGCTAAAGTGTCACTGGGAACATGCTGCTGGAAGAGTGCCGAAGCACTAACTTCTCATTAGATTTACAAGGGTGCAATTCCGCGATGTCAAGCACCTTGCCGCTGCTTGTCTAAAGTCCCGTGGTTTTTTCAGCGTTGATACACGATCGCGAACATAAGTGCCGCGTTTCAAAGCGCGCACATGCAGTGCTGTGAGGTACAGTCATGGAAGTTGCTTATCATACACATCCAGAGATGACCAGAGGTATTATATGTGCAATATTCATACTATGGTTCGACGACTTTGCGAGTGTGGCTCGATCAAGAATCGGTATGCGTGCTCCATGCTAGTGTTGACATAAAGATATTAGGCAGCTTTAGCACCGCCGTGTGGTAAACACGATAACTGAACCGTACTTCGAATGTCACTATAGGCAAGCCTACACTCCATTTGATACCTCAGGTGCATCGCTGTGGAAGCTACGCTCGAAGTCCGGTCACCAAAATTTGTTACTGCGCGCGTTTCCGTCTATGCTTCGCAGCGTGCCAGCGGCGTTTGCTCGCGCGAGCATGCACGTGAAGCTGCCACGACGGGCTGCAATTAAAAAATACCGAAAAGAAAATTTTTTTAAAAGAACGTGTTAGCAGCCGTATAAGTACACGGATGGTTTCTATGGGTAAATTCTTTTTTTATTTTCATTCCGAACTGAGCTTATATATGGAAAGCTTTCTGAAAAATCGGGTCAAGAAACACCGAACTTTTTCTAAGTGCGAACGCAGCCACTGCAAGAAGTATCTCAAGCCTCCACAGCGTTGCACCTGATGTATGAAACGGAGTATAGCAACGCTAGCAACAACGCGTTTTCGCGCATTTGTCGTAAGGCTATCCGGCTACGCTAAAACTGTGTTACCAGACGTTAATGGCTGCAAATGTTTGTATTTCTCCAGTGCATCAATGTGGGCCTAATCACGCTTTCATTAAACTAGGTGCACCTGCATGTGCTGCGTATTGATGGAAGATGAAGAGAACTGCTTGCGCTGCCAGGAGGTGCAAGAGATTAGGAAAAAACAGAAGCGCACGCAGTGCGTAACAAGTTGAAGACAATTCAGGACTGTGTGCCTCAGCAGGGCAGTACTGGAAGTGGCACTTGCCCAGAAAGGAGTCGAACCGGCTGGACAAGGCAAGAAGTTTACACACAGGTGTGAAAATGATATAGCCAATGGAAAAAGAGTGATGCGGAACAACGCGGAACAACGCCGGGCTTCAGTCGCGCCGATTTAATTGGAATACCGATTGCCCGCATTTTTGTCAAGCTCCGATGATAGTCACTGTCGCGGAAATGGTCCGAGCACAGCACAGTTGATTTCGTCGGCACGAACTTATCTCTCCTCACCGCACGTACCCACTGCGCTGCAAGCTTCTTTTCCTTCGGAAATTTGTGAAACACCACATCGTCTCACCCGCCTGTGTTCGCGCAGCCGAATGCTGCACAGAACGAGGGCATGTTGGCCGCCCTTGGCTGTAGGCACTCACGCAGCACAGAAGGAAAGAACAGTTTACGAAAATCGCAAAACAAACGTGAGCGGCGGCGGCAGATCTCTCGTAGCGTCGTTCAGTAAAGCGCAGGACGGAAAGAGGCATGCCAGCACGTCAGCACGCCGGTCCGCAGCTCGGTTGGCTCGGTCTCCGCCCATGACGTCCTCTCGCCGGTTCTCTCCTCTGCCAACGTCCTCACCCGGCACTCCGGGAAGCGATGGGGGCGTGTCCGCGCGGGTGATTTAGAAAGCGATTTCCGCCCGTTATATTAACAAAATGAAAAAAAAAATTTCGGAACCGTAAATTATTAGGTCTGTTCTTCCCAATCCCAGCAATTCATAGAAATTGAAAACCGTTTCAGCTTCCCTTTAAAGGGACCCAAAACGATTTTGATGATTTTGTACAAACGTACTGAGTCGTTAGAGTAGGTCCTTCTGATCATTAATTGACGCATCTAAGTGCTGTAAAGCCTGTAATTTATTATGAGATTTTAAAAATGTACATCACTGCCGATCGCAGCACACTGCTTGGCGGAATTTTCAGCCGCCCCTACCCATATGACGTAAATCACCTAATTGACGTCAATATGGCGAGCTATCCGATTTGCTGCCCAGGGGGCGCCATCGATAATTTTTCCACCGTTATGGTGAACAAATGTTGTTCGTAATAGTTGGAATGTGAGTTAATTTGTTTCTATAAAAGGAATAACAGAAAGAGAATGCACAAGAACAATTTCTCAGTACACTTAAGCACTTCCTGCACACAGCAAGGATCGTCTGCTTGTGTTACAATGTGCTCCATTTTGACAAAAGCTCCGCAGTCAGAGTCGGTCTCAGTCTTTTCGCGAGCACTATGATTAGACTTTGTTGCATTGTGGACTGCAAACAGAGCGACTGGCAATATGTCAAGCTGCAACATCGTGTCCCTCTGCAAGGGATGCAGATGTGCAGACTGGCTGCAGGACATCGGAGTACCGCTATTCGATCGGCGCCAGGATTTGTGCGTTTGAGGCTGTCACTTTACACCGGAAGATTACTAGCGTTTCGCGAGTCTAGTATTAGGGTAAATGCAAGCACAAGGGGACAGGGCCTGGGCGTTTGACCATGTCGTTTCCCGGGATGTGCACAAGCGCAA
The DNA here is from genome assembly GCF_050947875.1 of Dermacentor variabilis. Lineage (NCBI taxonomy): Eukaryota > Metazoa > Arthropoda > Arachnida > Ixodida > Ixodidae > Dermacentor > Dermacentor variabilis. The sequence continues at coordinate 190,123,583 of NC_134568.1, read as the reverse complement.
TGTGCATGGTCTGCACGGTGCAGCCACCTGATGGCACAGAGCTCAACCACACACAGTAGCAGTAACGAAATGTATTCTTCTTCGCTGCTGGTTTAAATTTTTCGCAGGAGTCTAATTGTTAGCACATTGCTTTTGTACATGTTTAAAATGTTTTACACTTGGTTAGAGCAATATTAGTGCTTGGTTTGGCTGGTTAAGCTCTGCGCCAACAGGTCGCTAGACCGTGCAGACCGATCAGGTTGCTCACGTACGTCTAGCTAAAGTTCCTTCATCAGCTTGAGTTTATGCCTCCACGCATCCGTCGAAACGCTCAGCTCGCCTGTGGTTACCGCAATACTAGACACGTGCAGCGCTGCGACAGAATGTTTGCAACGCACGCTGCTTCGATAGCTCTCGCTTGGGATTGACTACCAAGCAGCTGGTGGAGAGTTTGGAGAGGCTTCGTGTGCTCGCCCCTAGAGAACCAGAAGTCGATGACACGACGTGCCATCATGACGCAGCGCCAGTGAAGGCGGAGCTTAGTCCCGATCACTTGGTGAACGAGTTGAGGAGAAAATGCAAGACTATGGAGGAGGGTAACTTGTAATTGTCTGTAGTTCTCTTAATATAAGACGCTTCACAAAAATTGTGGTGCGAATGATTAACTTTAGGTGTACCCTACACATCTACAAGATTTGTCCAAACCGTTTCAGGGGCCCTTTAATATAACATGGATACAGTAAAGCCTCATTTATTCGGATTTCACGGCATTGAAAGAAATGTCTGAATTAAACGAATGTCTAATCATTGAGCGTATCAAGAAAACAATAAGCAAATGCTCACTACGTCAACATGCTTTTATTTACTGAATGAATCGGCAAATACTGTTTCTATTTCGCACAAAAGCAGTGCAGAACCTGCAATCCTTGTCATCTCACAGTGGCAAAGGCCTCGCAACTTCCTTCACAGCGCAGCTGCTGTGCAAGTCTTCATCTGAGATATGCTTTTCACTACCGCGCGCACATCTCAATTATTTTTTAGCCAGTGGGCTGGTAGCCAACAGGTCATCCATCTATTGCAATTTAGCCGGTGTGCTTCATCCTCGACAGCTTTGCACAGAGTTAAAACGAAACTATTGTTTGCCGCAACCGCTGCGGACGGAGCCGCAGCTGCTATCGACGTGAACATGGATGGCAGCTTTGTGGTCCTGAAGCCACGCGGCCAACACACGCACTGAGTCAAAACAAAACTACCGTTTGATGCAACAACTGCAGACGAAACCACAATCGCTACAGATGTGATCGTGTATAGCGACTACACAGTTATTGTATTTATTTGAATCTAGGCCGATAGTTTTTTTTTCAAATAATAATATACCAAACTCTAGGGTCGGCTTAGATTCGAGGATTTAAAAAAAAAACATGCCAGTTTGTAACTGAAAATAATAAATATGGTACATAGCTAGCACCATCTAGAAAAGTCAGTATCACAGCTGCTACTAGCTGCACCAGTAGCTAACTGAAGTACACAAGCGACGTTGCCAGTTTGACCTGTGTCGTACCGATGTGAGGCCTGGCGCTATTGTAATGGCACCAAACAGGCGATACCACTATAGTGCCACTTTCAAACGAAAAGTTGTGCTATCCGCAGACGCATCGTCAAACGTTGAAGCCGGGTGAGACTTCAGCATCGATAAGAAACACGTCCGTTGTTGGAGGGGGCAATGGGAGACACTTTTTGTGTGTACTGCAACGAGATGACAGCGATAATGAAGACAAGCACGTGGTAACAGAAAGGACCTGTTCACCGAGATCGTGGTGTGTTTCGAAGCATACGAGCCATGCTGCACTGTCTGCGCATGTTTGGGCGCACGTACGCAAGCGTATGAGGCTAGGCTAGCAGCGATGATGACGTAGAGTGAGCTTGGCATGTTCATATTAGATAAATGTTTTCATTTTGTGAACACTGTCCTCAGTCCTTTATTCAGCCTACATTCAAGGCAAGTTTTAGAATTTTTTTCTATTTTTGGACATTCAGGGTCGGCTTAGAATTGGGGCTGGCCTAGATTCAAGTAAATATGGTATGAAGGCACACGGTCGATGAAAGCACCGAGTCAAAAAGAAACTACTCTTTGTCGCAACTGCTGCGGACGAAATCGGGCTGCTATCGACACAATTGTGGATGGCGAATACACAGTCATGAAGGCCCGCAGTCGATGCAGTGCCACGCATGGCGGTAAACGCAAGAATAGAGGTTTAACCCTTTCAGGGTCAATAACGTAAATATACGGCGCCGCGAACAAGTCCAAAACAGTCGATGTCGTATAATTACGGCACCGTCTGTATGTTTAAAAAGTGTGCCAATTTCCTAATTTTTTCTTTCCTGGCGTGTGCTGCCTCTATGTGGGAATACAGAGAGTTTTTTTTCTCGTGCCTCTCTCTCTCTGTTTTCGTTGCATGGTTTGTTTTAGAGGTAGTAGTTTCCTCCGGTGCGTCTATATACTACCACTCGCGCATTGGTACGCGGGTGGGCAGGCGGCAGTTTGGGTTTTCTTCCGCTGGCGGTTTCGGCTTCTTGTGTTTGCAAAACTGATGGCTATCTCATTACTAATCGCTCGAAGGGCGGCCGCTTGTTTCTCGCTCATTTAGTGCTCACAGGGGTGAGCATAGGAAGGATGCCGCCGTGCATGCGTTTCCTTTTTTTTTTTCGGAGACTCGCGATATCTAATTGCCTCTGGTTGGCGATAAGATGAAGATTAGCGGAAGTTTGTCACACGTTTTGCTTTTTTGACGGGCACACAACCACACAGTTTTCTTGAGTGCGCTCACCTATGCAGTTCGATTGCACTAAGAACGTATATCAGTGTAAGAGCAGGAATATTTCAGACTTGCGAAATATTTTTGTGTGCGCATATTGTAAGCCTTGAACTATAACAATGCACTAAATATTTAATTCTTATAAGTTTATTTCCTTTTTTTATTGTTGTTATTCATGAATAAAGAGTACATATATACCAAGAAAAAATATTTTTTTCTCACTTTACGGTCACTCTAGAAAAATTACATAATTTTTTTTTCAAAATAGGTCTCTCAGAAGAATTGGAATCTGCAATACAAGAAATCGAACCTGGGCGCTTGCATATGGCGAAAAAAATCGACCCTGAAAGGGTTAAAGGCACAAATAGGCACGAAACATTCTGGCATTGCTGTCACTCATGTACGATTTCCACTGATGACTATGGCGATGCAAACGTCGCCACTTCGTTTCAGTGGATGCCAACACCGTTTTTGCTCTTTTGCATCACTCCGCACTCACAGAGTTCCAAGAATTGTCAGAATTAACCGACATGCTGCCAAATAAATAAGTCTGAATTGATGAGACTTTCATGGAATTAAATAATGCATATGCCTGCCAGGACCAAGAAAACAGTCCGTATGATCAAATTTTCTGAGTTAATGAGGGTCGAATGAACTAGGTTTTACTGTAAAGCAAAGTAAATATCAAATTTGGTTGGTCAAGCTTTATTTCAATGGGGTATTCTCCTGTTAATTATGAAAGCAAAAATGTGGGATCTAACACAGTATCGGCCACAGTGAAGAAAATTTTTATACCAGTAGTGAACATGTCAAACACAGTTGCTAACTGATTTTTCAGACTTCCATGTGGAACAATCTCCTACCCCTAGGACCAATGTAAAAGACAAACGAAATTTCCAACACCATATGAAGTGTTACTCAGTTCTTAGTACATTATCCTGTTTTTGATGCTGAAAACATAGCGACTGTGAACAAAGTTGTCCCCACGGCACCAAACCACAACTCTGGTTGCAGACTCCCAATAAAGCGCCACTAGTAAGGCCACACGATAAAGACAGTAAGGCTGTGACGAAAACATGCCAATGGCCGGAGAAGTGATTAGCAAGAAGCCATCGCGGGAAGTTTGCTGTCAACAAGTTTGTCTCTGTAGACCTCACTGGTGACCGAGCGTGAAATCACGCTCATGCAAATCATGCAACGACTGGACTGATGACTGAACAGAAGGGTTCGGGGCAGACTTGTACATAACGAATGACATGCAATTATTAGTTGTAACAGATTACCTTTTAGTAATATTGTAATTAAAAATTTTTTTCATTCGGTAATGCTCACTGTAATTCAATTATTTTTTCGGTAACCAATTACATGTAAACAGTTACATTTTTGAAGAAACAAGCTCTGACGGGCGTCACAGCTTTGAGGGAATACCGAAGGCATCTTCCTGTCGGACCTGGCTTCAGTATAACGAGGTTTAATTGCATGTGCATTAAAAATGTGAAACGAAGTCTTCGAAATATTGTCAGGAGCTGAGTATTTGTGAAAGCTTAGAAAAACTCCACTGCGAATGCATATGTGTTTTGGGTACAATTAGGTTTCTGACTTTACAGTTTGTTTTGGATGAAAAACTTGCAGGTGTTTATTGGCATTTAAAAAAAAAATCCAAGCATCTAATTCTGCTCGCTGCCTTAGGAAAACAAAAAAACCTATGTTGAGAAAACGTCAAACAACACATAGATAGGAATAAGAACAACAACTTGAATGTGAACTTGTGCACACTCTTGGTGCACATCAGAAAAATGTCAATAGTATTACTAATAATGGCAGGACAGCACAAAAACTGTAAAGCAATGAATTAACCAAAGAAATCTACTTGGGACTGATGAAATAATGTGACATATTGTATGGTCATAAAATGCCTTCTTGTGTCTCCCAAAAGTGCCAGTGTACCTGGGCAGCGCAGGCAGATGGAGACTGGCAGGACTGCTCATCTTCCTCTTCGTCTTCAACATGGTCAAGGTCACCAGCTGACACTTCCTCCATAATGGGGAAGAGCACATTCAGCAGCTCAGGAATCAGTTTGTGCTTCACAACTGCCTGCACACAACCAGCAATGATTGAAAACACAATCCTCCACAATAAAAAAAGTAACCACATTGGGGGAGAGACAGAAAATTTGATAAATCTTGAAGATGGCAGCACTCCTGGATGCAGTGCTCGTTGCTTCAGATAGGGTTGATTACAGAACACACCTGAGCCTTGGTAATGTAACGAATTTATTTCGGCTCCTTCTGTGATTCACTAGTGCTCCAAGTGGTGCTTTGCCTATGTCATCACCAGAATCAGCCAATCGTGGCCAATGGATGGTAACAAAGGAATAGAACTTAGTGAAAGTCATCCTTACATTATACTGGCCCTAATTACAATCAAGTGGTGCTTTGCCTATGTCATCACCAGAATCAGCCGATCGTGGCCAATGGATGGTAAGAAAGGAATAGAACCAGTGAAAGCCATCCTTACATTATACCGGCCCTGATTACAACTAGAAAGTGAAACGAGATCAATCTTTTTTCTGATAAGCTGGACAGTTACAACACGTGTCTTCCAAACACCTCACTGGTGAAATCTCACTAGCTTGAGATAAAATGAATACTACTTTCACAATGTACAACCTGTTTTTTTCAAGTTAGAAAATTTTAACATAAATCTGAACATATCAATAAAGGTGCAATCAACTAATCTGATATAGAGGGTGATAAAGCAAAAATGTAGAGAAATGTGAGCTGTCCTCATGCAACTGGATCTCAATACATTGTTTTATAGGAATACATAGAAAGGAGTGAGAAATGGGTGCCACATGCCCAGTGGTACAGCCCTCGAGTTACGTGGACTGGATGTGGCTCACTATCAGAGGAGAGTTTCAGACCAGTGTTTCATACTATAGCTTCCAAATGTAGTTCTTCCTCCCTGCAATTTTGGACAATTTTTACACTTGCATAATACTTTCTTTACTGAGCTAAGAGCAGTAGTACAGCAACATTTTCTGCCCATATTGTCAAGACCAACAAAATGTGGTTATATATTTCAAATTCCATAATACCTGAAATAGACCTCAAGGGACACTAAAGCGAATTCCAATTTCAGAATTATGTCATAGAACATGTTTTACAGGTCCCTAATGCATCATTCTGCAAGGGTCTAGTCATTTTACTTGCACAGAAAGAGAGGAAACAGTTGCAGGCTACTACATCAACCTTGGCATGAACTGCTGCACACCAAAAAGTCGAAACATGCATGTGGTTGGTCAACACCTTCATATTTTCATTCACGTTGCCAGCAATCGATAGAATCGCACTTCATTTCACTGACACAGAAAGTGTAATTATGCCATATTTGTACATGCTAGACTTTAACATACATATATGTACTTACAATATATATATATATATATATATATATATATATATATATAAAAACTTGAATATAGGTCACAGCACCAGTCGTGTCAAGTACCACTCTGATCAGCAAGCTGATCAATTGAAATTGTGAATTGAAACAATTGCTGCATTGAAAAAAAATAATGCACAATTGTGCAGCTTCTACCTGGAGTTGAGGCCACTTTAAATTTCTTGCCACACAGCATGCAGATATACCTGAACAGGCTTACCAAAACTGGCTGCCTCACTGCTGAATGCACTGCTGCTTATGGCGGCCAAGTGCATTGTTGATGTTCATCATACCACAAACTTCCAGCTCATTGACAATGCTGATAAAAATTTTGAAAGGAAGCACTGCGAAGTGGCAGTAAAAAAACTTTGGAGTAGATAGCCTCTTTGATGGCATTTGCATCTGTGCCATCGAGATAAGCTCCCTACTGCCCTTCCCCTTTTCAGTTTTCTTGCTTACATTTTTATGTGTCAACATTCGTCAAGCTTTGCCTCCTGCTGCGAGTCAGACAGAAACCATCACGTTTTGGTCTCTTTAGAGTTGCATTACTGAGTTTACACTATTAAACAGATGTAAAAATAACCTTTTTCTTGACGTTGATCATCCAGCTTAAAACGGACATGGCTCGAACACGTAGCACATCTCCTTTCCTCGAGTCACCAGCAACCTGAAAAGGCAGTCGTCACCCTCAAGCCACTTCAAGTACATGACGATGTGATATACAGAGAGTTATGCAAGTGCAATAAGGATGAGAACAATACTGTTCTGCATTACGATACTTTATGCTCTTCAAAAGGTCCTTACATTATAAGGCGACTCCAGTGATTCCTCTGGCTCTGAACTCATTTACTGCAACAGCAGTTACACAGCCCAATGCCTACTCCTTGGTGCAAAATTGCTGGAACCTTGCACAATCTCCTCAAATTGGATGCAATGATGCCAACATGACAACGGTGGTACGACAATGATGGAGGAATGTATGGAAGAGCAGACAGAGCAAACCAAGTTTCAAGGTCTCTCTACTGCTGTTGCAGTAGAGAATCAGACAAAATGTGTAGTTAAATGTTTAGGTAAAAACACTTCCTCGCTCTTAAAGCAAACTATAACTAGAAGACTGAATGTAAATGAAAGCTATACTTTAGTAAGCCATACTAAGCTCGCTTAGTACTCAGACGACCAATTGCAATGCATGCTCACTAAGCTGGACAGGCAAAGTACAAGGGTGGGTCTAAAAATTAATCTGCAGAGAACTAAAGTAATGTTTAACAGTCTCGGAAGAGAACAGCAATTTACAATAGGTAGTGAGGCACTGGAAGTGGTAAGGGAATACATCTAAGGGCAGGTAGTGACCGCGGATCTGGATCACGAGACTGAAATAATCAGAATAAAAATGAGCTGGGGTGTGTTTGGCAGGCATTCTCAGATTATGAACAGCAGATTGCCATTATCCCTCAAGAGAAAATTGTATAACAGCTGTGTCTTACAGGTATTCACCTACAGGGCAGAAACCTGGAGGCTTACGAAAAGGGTTCTACTTAAATTGAGGACGACGTAACGAGCCATGGAAAGAAGAATGATGGGTGTAACGTTAAGGGATAAGAAGAGAGCAGATTGGGTGAGAGAGCGAACACGAGTTAATGACATCTTAGTTGAAATCAAGAAAAATGGTCATGGGCAGGGCATGTAAAGAGGGAAGATAACCGGTGGTCATTAAGGGTTACGGACTGGATTCCAAGAGAAGGGAAGCGTAGCAGGGGGCGGCAGAAAGTTAGCTGGGTGGATGAGATTAAGAAGTTTGCAGGGACAACATGGCCACAATTAGCACATGACCGGGGTAGTTGGAGAAGCATGGGAGAGGCCTTTGCTCTGCAGTGGGCATAGCCAGGCTGCTGCTGATGATACTTTGGCATAGCTAACAAGTAACAAAATGCCTTTACAGAAGATGAAACAATATGACAAGGAGTTCTCGTATGCCTTCATGGCATTGCACCACTGCACTCTCTTTCCTATGATTTTATTTCCTAGAGTGGCAGGGGCTATATGAGGGTGGGTGCCTGGATGATCTCAGGAGTGGCAGTCAAAGGGTTAACTAAGCATGCAAACTCATATCTGGCAACATATGTAGCTGGGTGTTTTAATAAGTTGGTATTCAATTAAAAAGGTGGAGGCTTCAAGTGTTGTTGCACATAGCAAACGTTTGTCTCTTATCGTACTGAGCAAAACATGCTTCTAGTGCTGAAATGCCAATAGTTTTTGAAAAAAAAAAAAGGAAACAATGTTACAAAATTATAATGCCTCATTAATGAAGTGCTATTTTGTAAACTCAATTTACAGCACCAGAGCAAACAGCAAACACCAGAGCAAAGTCAATTTCTAAGGCTGTATAATATTTGAGAAGTTTGACAATGAATTGTAGCTACATTTTCTTGTATGAAGAAAAAAAAAAAGAAAGAAAAAGTTGCCTGAAACTTGAGATATTCATGATTTTCAATCAGCATTGGTTTTGGAGAACAACAGATAGATTACAATCAGAGTGACTGGTATCCGAGTCAACTAGGGGTTACTCTGGCCAGCGAAAATGCTGGGGTGATGAACACAAACATATCCACACTGTTTTACACAGTGCGAAAGTTAACCCTTTAAGGGTCAAAGACTTAAAGGGACCCTAAAGGCAAATACTAAGTCATGCTAAAGTGATAGGTTAGTGCTCGAGAATCTCTAACGCGTCAATATTATAGCGAACAGAGCCTTAATAATAGAGAAATCGAGGTAAATGCAGGACATGATTAGAGACTCCCCCGGGACATTCAAGCACTTGGCCGATGACGAAAGCACTCCTCAGTTAAATTCTGTCACTAGTACTCAACTACTCGTTGCAAAAAACAACCTTGTATTATAAGCTGGAAGAAAATGCTCCTTGTCCAGTTCCATCTAATGTTTAGAAAAAAAAGAACTCATTAAAATTACCGTTGACAACGACGCAGGCGGCCGAAAGGTTTCGTCTTTGCTCAACTCTGCGCCGCCTACGCTTTCGTGTTTCAGCACTTTCCTGATTGCGTAGTGCTGCGCTGGTTTTGCTGGCTCGTGAAACTTGCACAAACTGCAAGCAGCAGAGACTTCAACTTCCATGTGATGTCCCCGGACTCCCGAATAGTCTACGCCACTTGACCAAAAAGCAGTTGCAACGGCGAATCCACCACTCTGTCTTGGCTCAGTGCTGCCATCTGTCAGGTGCTGTTTTACTCACTGACGGCAGCAAAGGGCGGTGATGGCGTATGCAACATCACCACTCCCCCGGTTGGGTGGCGGGAGATTTGAATTTCGAAAAAAGTATTCAGACCCTTCAGATACAATTTTCTCGTAAACTAAGTCTTTTCTTAACACGAAACAAGCATTTCGAGGTTTCTGGAAAGGCATTTAACCAGTCCACACCGACTTCGTATTTGCCTTTAGTGTCCCTTTACATATATGGTGCCGCAAACATGTCCCAAATGGTCAATGCGATATATTTAACGTATCATCTGCATGTTTGAATAACGTGCCAAATTTTCAACTCTGTTGCCCAGCAAGTAATGCCATAATGTATACAATAATTCTTTTTTCATTTTTTTCTCCATAATCTATTGGTTATAATTCCACAGCTTGTTCATGCCAGCTCATCTGTGACCACTTGTGCATCCCCATGTGCATGGATGTGCGGTGGTTAGTTTTGGTTTCGTCTTGCAGGGTCTTTCCATTTATCTATCAAAGGTGCTCACTCGTTCATTGCTCAAAGGGGTGCGATTACATCTGTTGACAGGTGAGCGTTGGTGTTACAAACAATGCCACTGTAAACAAACAATGTTGCCATGCCAGCATTTATTGTCTTGAGACTCGCGAGCCCCTCTTTGGTGATGGGATGAAGGATTACTGCAACTTTCTAACTTGTTTGGTTTTCACAACCATCGAGTTTTCTTGCATGCGCTCACATACATGGTTCGATTACGCTATATGGGCATGCACACCAGTTGCTCTTCTGCAAGTGAGTCGAGTGGTGATTCCTTCGATGCGGACAACTGCCCAAGTGTCAAATTGGAATATATCTATCCCAGCGTATCTACTTCTTTAATCTTATTAGAAATATTTATGGAACCCCATCTGTATTCATGAATAAACAATGCATGTTTACCCATAGGAAATAATTTTTGTCATTCTAATCTGTTAACTATCTTTCTAATATGAATCTACTTCCCGATCAGACGAGATGTCATCCAATTGCCGTATTTACTCGATTACAACGTGCACCCGTTTTCCGTGAAAAAAAAGAAAAAAGAAAAACACACACACGAAAACCTCAATTGTAATACGCACCCATTTTCCATTAGAAAAAGAAAGAGTACAATATTGCGCACCTCGTGCTTTCATATAGAAATACTATCTTCTCTCATTTGAAAAAAAAAAAAATTATTCCCAACACATTAAAGTTGCGATGAATAAAAACACAAATGGAAGCGGCGTGCCTCGCCGCCAAGATTTTCACTGCACCAGGTACGAGTCGCGTGATATCACTCGTCGTCGCTATCAGACAACTCCTTATCGCTATCAACAGACCAAAGCATTTCATCCTCGGTGCCGTTCGTGGCATTAGTAATCCTGCACTTTTTAAAGGCCTTGTTGACCATGCCAGACGGGATCGTGCACCATGCATCTTTCACCCATCCAGCAAAGTCCTGCAGCGAGGCACGCTTCATTTTATTGGCGGGCGTAAATTTGTGGCAGCCACTCACAAGCCATTTGGTGTAGAGTGCCTGAATTCTATCTTTCACTGGTTTGTTCAAACAAACATCGAGCAGCTGGAGCTGCGATATCATGCCACCGGGTATCATGACAAGGTTGGTGGTGCATGCAGCCAGCTTGTCCTTGATGTGCTGGTGAAGGTGGCACCTGAACACGTCTAGCACAAGCATCCCACACAGACCCAAACTGCTGCCAGGTCTCTTCCACCAAACGTTATCAATCCAGTCAGCGACCATGTCCGTGGTCATCCAACCTTTTCCTTTGGGTGCACAATCACGCCACTCGGAAACACGATTCCTTCCAGGAGGGTCTTCCGTCTGAAGATAAGATACGGGGGCAGCTTGTGCCCATCCGCAGTGCAACAAAGCATTGCGATGACTCTAGTTTTTTTTCTTGGCCGGAAGACAAAACGTGCACTTGCTTCGCCCCCTTCTTTTCAACGGTTGTGATGGCAGGCATGTCGAAGTAGAGTGGCATCTGATTGGAATTTCCAATCTGTCCGAAGTGCTAGCCGTTTCTATGGTGCAACTTCAAAACGTACTGCTGAAAACTGTGCAATTTCTCTTCATATTCTTTGGGCAATTTTTGGCATATCCCTGTCCGCCTTCGAAGAGAAAAGCCGTTTCTTTTCATAAAATTTATTAGCCAGCACCTGCTCACTTTGAAGTCACTCCGCATTAGCCCTTTCTGTAGGGCTAACTGCATCGCCTGTACTATGAGCAGATTGGTCATCAGAGGCCGCTGTGCCGCTCGCTGCTCTTGCATGTATTCCGCGAGCAGCTCTTCTATTTCGGCGAAGTGGCCCTGCTTCGGTCCACTGGAACCCTTCCTTTTTGCTTTGCTGGCAAAAATATTCTCCTGCTGTTTGCACCAGTCCCGCACGCAAGTTTCGGGAACTCTGAACGCTCGTGATGCGGCCCGATTTCCGTCCGTCTCCACGTACATGATAACTTTGCTTTTAAATGCGGCATCATGCTGGACTTGGCGTGTCTTCGCAGTCGGTGCTTCCGTGCTGATTGAATAAATACAGAAAACGGGAAGACAGGCAGTAGACTAGGTGTTGGCGTTTCCATGCTGATTGTATAAATACAGAAAACGGGAAGACAAGCAGTAGACTAGGTAACACCAACGCCTAGTTACACATATAACATGGAGGTATGCACATGAAGGAAGCTACAGCAGCTAGGCTAGAAGTGCGTATGAGGCGGCCATTTTTTTAATGCCGATGGCGATATGGTAACGTGGATTTAGGAGGGTCGTACTCGATTCTAAAGCGCATGCAATTTTTGGACCCGTTCTATCGGGAAAAAGGTGCGCATTATATTCGAGTAAATGCGGTATTGATTCCATTCAACAACGACAGGCGTACTGCCAAACACTAACAATGCAAGTCTATCATTAAGTGTTGTCCGAAGAAATTTAGCCAGAAAGTCTGTACCCAAAGGTGAATATCGGCCTGAAAAAAAATATCTTATGGTATGCTGCCCACAGGCAACATATGTCCATAAAGCATTAAAGGGACACTGACGAGAAATACTAAAACTAAAATCACAGTGCATGTGTTTTAAACTTCCTCATTATTTTTGAACAGAAACTGAAGACTGAACATCTCTTCTTCAATTTCACGGTTCAATTCATGGCACCAATGAAGTAACTGTGACATCATGGATTTTGTAACAGTTTCACTCATTTGTCTATTTTGAGCAAAAAAGTACATATGTAAGTGTTGGCAAGTTAAGTCTTTACTACAGCAATGGAATCTGTTATTATTAGTGCACAACGAACTAGTTTAAGCCAGATGTTGCAAAATCTAAGACACCCCTGGCGCTGGTAAGTGAGATGGTGACTTCACCACCAGTACTTCATTTTTGCACTGTTTTGGTTGAACAAAGCCAGAAGACACAAAAAGACCCATGGACATTTGAAAAAAAATCCACACGTCCCCCATCCAAATGACGACGTCTGGTTGACTTCCTAGTGACTTGCTACTCAGCAAGGTACGAAAAATGCACCATCGTGGACACGATTGGGATGTGAAATCCAAATGCAAAACACTTTATGTAGATGTGCATCAAGAGACGGCATGTGAAATGGTTGTGCATCTGCTTCCAGGGTAGCATCAAAATTTGCCAGGGTAGCATCAAAAAACAAGTGATCAATGACAACCAGACCGAGTCATATGCCAGGATTCAACAACTGACTAATGCCCCAATGACATCTAAAAAAAGGCGTAGCCAGGGCATCTATAGAACATCTTTCAGTGTTTCACTTGGGAGCTTTTCAGGATCATTTTGGTACATCCTAAGGATGTCCCCAACGTCCCAATAGGGATATTCATTAGACATCCCTAGGAAGCCTGTATGTTGTCTGGGTTAAAACATTGCTCAGGGTGCACACTACTAATGCAGTATAATGATATACTTCTGTTAATGCTCATGTGAGGTGCCATATGCACCTGTACGACTATTCTTTTATCAGCAGGTCAGCATGCAGCCTGCTTTACTGCAGGCTGCATGCATATCTGGCAGTGAAGTTAGAAATCTGTACTGTTAACAGTAAATATTCACATTATGCCCTGCTCTATGATTATAAGATAATGAACTGAACTATTTTAATACAGTATTGAAGAGGTAATTGTAGGCACTCCACTCTTACTCTTTAATATAAGAAGGTATCACTACACCAGCACGAAGCTACTGAAACCAATACATTGAATGAGTACTGTGTACATTTCCATTTCGGGCGATAAAAAGTAAACAGGCATGCAATAATTTACAAGGTAAGAACAAGAACAAACGTGAATACTATACTAGAAATCACCCTCTTGTAGAAGGACATACCTCCAGGCACAGCTTGATCAGTGGCCTAATATGAGGCAGAAGGATGGCAATCTCAGAGTCAATCAGTTCATCAAAAAGCTCCAATGCTTCTACTGCCTTGTCCTGGTTTCATAACGAGAAATGCAAAAATCACACTTTACCTCACATTTAAGGAAAACTAGGAAGACAATTTGCAAGGGTTGAGTTTCAGCCTTGTTTGTGTGACATATTTTCTAGTTATTAGCACAAAAACTCCGTGGCACTTCTGTGTGTCTTGACTTCTGTCCAATTTGCCTCAAGTTTCTGTGCAAAGAACTAGAAAATAGGTAGACAATGTTTTGCTTTCAACTTATAGAGAAAAGTCAACTTTCCATGCAAGACTATCCCAGGCATGGCACGGAAGTGCTAACAGATTAAAGTAAACAGTGCTAGAAAAGTAAAAGATTTTACATGCACAAAGATAGTGAACAATGCAAAAAACTGTGGAAACCATGGAAAGCTGTAGCCACAAGGGCAGTTTAGATAACTTTTGTGCACGCTGCATTTTTACCTCTAAGTACCATGGCTTATCTATTTATAAGCATTTCATACTCACCTCACTTGAACTTGCTAGTCTTCGGATAACTTCCATGACAGAGGGGATTAGCACTTGGAAACAGTTCTGTTAGGGAATGAAAAAGCAGAACTAAAATGCACTGACAGTGAATATTAATTTAAACTAGGGACAACAACAACAACAACAACAACAACAATAACAACAACAACAACAACAACATGTACCATAATAATTATATAAACACACATATACACCCAATTATGCTCAGGTGGGTACATGTATGACCAGAACCACTCTGATATTATAAACATATTTTAATACATGTATATATTAAATTAATGTGTGGTTAGTTTAGAGGCACCACCTTCCAGTGGTACCTATCTACAAAGCTGTCAGGATATCACACGTAGGTGCCTTTTGACTATTCATGGCTAATAAGTTTCCTCTTATCCTCCATTCTTTTGACAACCATTGTCTGCTGCACTGTTCTACACGAAGAAGCCAAAAAGTTTGACTTAGTTCTTAGAGCAAATTTGTGCAAAATTTTGCGCATAATACGAGGTTTTCTAAGGATATTGGCATGACAAAATTGCTTTTAACTTGTACTTTGGCCCAAAAATTTTCTGGGGGTTCTCATTAGGAGTGAAATAGGTGTTCACCATGTGTGCAACACCTGCTATATTTGCAACCATGAACAGGTAACAGTGGACCTGCACACAAGGTCATAATAAAGTAACCCTTGGCAATCACGGTCAAACAGCCTAAACCATGGCATTAAACACAGCTTATAGCTACTTCTGGTCTCCAGCGACAACAATAGGCATATTTACAAAAGGAGAGTGCTGTAATGCTGAAGATTACTTTCTGTGCGAAATTTGACATGCAGGGTTTGTACAGAACATTTGGCTAAAAATTCAAGGTCGATTCAATAATTTCAAGGATGCCAAATGCTAAGGAGGGGGGGGGGGGGGGGAGGGAAGACGGAACAAACCTTATTCGTGCACATATACCAAAAAATATTGAAATATCCTTCTTCGCTGCCCTTTCTTGCAGCTAAGAAGGACCAACTCCGCAGCTATGCAGCTGCAGAGCCGGTCACAGGCTTTAAACTCTTAAGGTCCCTTTGCTAAGTTGGCTTTCCCATTGTAATGATATCAATTGCCTCCTGGCATGATGGTTCATAGTGTATAACTTAAACCAAAGATACTCATCATGTTAATAATAAATGGTAGAAATTTACTTTTCGCCAGGCATTTCTAGAGCCTAGGGCTCAAAAGTGGAGCCATGATGGCTGCTGTGTGAACCAACTAGCAAAACAACAAAATGGTAGCATGACTTGGTCGCTTGATCTGGCTTTGTCTAGCTCCACAATGGCAATGGTGATTCTGACAAGCCTGTCATTGATGGCTGTGGAAATGCCACATGGAGCAATCGTTTAGCGACACCTTCAAAAGAAAATTTATCTACGATTTTTTTTTTGGATAGACAGTGTTCATGGCATAGCCCCTATACAATGTTTGTTACTTTGAGCATTCCAAATGTCGCCCTAAACCACAGTTTTCAAGGAGCAGATTTATTTTCAATGAGTTTTAAGGGTATTTATATGAGGGCAAGTCAAATGAAAGTGAGCCAATGCTAATATATGACAAACAGGGTACTTTACTTAAAAGTAGTCTCCATGAGCATTTAGACATTTGTCCCACTGACTAACGAGTTGCACAATTCCTGTCTCATAAAACTCCTTGGGTTGCTGCTTCAAAAAGTCTGTAACTGACTCTTTCACATCGTCGTCTGACACGAACCTGGTTCACTTTAGCTGTTTCTTCGATTGCCCCAAAATGTGGAAGTCGCAAGGCGACAGGTCTGGGCTGTACGGTGGATGTTGCGGCATTTCCCACTTGAACTTTGCCAATTTTCCACGTCGTTTGTTCTTGATTGCGACACGCAGCCATTCCGGCGTTTCACAATATCGGAAACAATTGATAGCCTCTCAAGATTTAGCAAATTCTATCAGTAATGGCCCCTGATGATCGAAAAAAAAAAAGTCAACAGCACCTTTCCGGCGGGAATGACGGCCTTTGTGTTCTTTGGGCTTGGTAAATTCTAATGTTTCCACTGTAAGCTTTGCCGTTGTGTTTCAGGCTTGTGGCAGTGACACCATGATTTGTCCCCGGTCACAATTGCAGACAAGTCGTCACTCTCATTGTGATACCGGATCAGATGAGTCAAGGCAGCACCGAACCTCTCAGTCTTCTGGCGGTGGTTCAAAATCTTGGGCACCCATTGCGCACACAAGAGCCGATAACCAAGATGTTCATGAATTATGGTGTGAACCGAACTGTGATTGATGTTCACATGCTCTGCCAGTTCATCAATGCTTATCCTCCATTCTTGTAAATTGTGTTGGGGATGATTACACGGTGGCTTTGGCTCGGTCTTGGATCGTCTTTGCAACTTTCACGTCCTTCTTTGAACCATTTGCTCCAACGTTTCACAGTGGCCAATGAAATGCAATGTTCCACGTACATGGAAGCCATATGGCGACTAATTTCTTTTTGGGAAATACCTTCAGCTATCAAAAACCTCACGACACCACACTGTTCAACTTTTGAAGCGTCCATTATGTCAGGCAACCATGTTCAACACAGTGTATGAGAGCATCAAAGAACCTTTATTACCTCACCTGCATGTCACTTTTGTACGTGAGAGATGCCTGTGTGCTATGTGTATGCCTCGCAGATAATGAACTGAACCATTATTGCATGGGGTGGGTCGTCTCACTTTCATTTGGACTCGTCCTCATATATCACTTTCCAATTGCAAGGGTCTTCAAGGAGGTGCACAAAATCTGAACATGCAATTAGCATGCTGGGCCGAGATTAAAAGGTGATACGAAACACTGCCATTCTTACAGGTACCTTGAAGTTCATGTATTGTGAAGAGAAAACCTAACAGATACCTTGAAGTTCCCTTCAAGGTACTTATTAGGTTTACTCTTCACAATACATCAAACCAGCTACCTGCATTCAGTTCAAAACAGAAGTGCTTGGGTCAGGATTATGTGAAACTTCAGACAAAGCAATGATTCTAATTTAAATAAGCATACTTGCATTTTAAACAACAAGCAAACGCAAGCTAAAGAAGAAGTAAAGCACCAAGTTAAACAGAATAGTGATACTCACAGCATCATCAGTGCCAATGGAGCTCACTAATGCTGTCATAGACCTAGCAAAAGAGAAATAGCCAAATATAAAAATTAAGCTGGTGCAGGTATGCAAAGCTGGAATAACCCAAAAAGTAAGTGCTAACTTACTTGATCACATAGAAACAGATCTGGTCATCCCCACAGCTTTGGAAGCAATCACCAAACAACTTGAAAAGTGGCTTAAAGTGATTTGAGAATACTTCTGGTGCCACAGAAGAAATGACACTAGCCATGTGGAAGCCCAGCTGTGGTAAAAAGAAAGATGATCATAATGTCATAATATGCAACACTCAATTACAAACACTGTAACGTAGTGTAGGATTAATGAGAGAGAATAGGCTGACAAATATTATATTTTTTCCTTATGAACTGTTCTTACGTCTCTTAATAAAAAGACGGTTTTCTCGTATGTGCGTGCATGTGGCACATGCACTTTTAAATTCTTTCAATTTATGGAATAACACAGTGACGACCCTGCCCCTTCCTCACTGTCCCAAATTTTTGAGAAAATTAGAACTTCAATTTAACCAAATACACTCAAACCTCAGTATAATAAAGTAGCACTTACAACTTTGTCAAATCAAAACTTCTATGTTGAAAAAAAAAAAAGGTTCTTAGGGCAGTTTTAGTGGATAGCATCACCTCAAGAACAATTTTTTAATGAAATCATACAAGATACTCCAGCAATAGCTGCAGAATCAAAAGCACTGGCTTGTGTGATGGGATTGCACTGCAAGAAAAGCTTCAACAGAAACTGTGCATAGTGCTAAGAGTTACCATAAGATAGCGCTATTTGTACACATGTATCAGCAGCAGGGCGACACAGCAGTGCAATTTAAATTGTGGGGTCTTAAGTGCTAAAACCAATATCTGATTATGAGTCATACTGCAGTCAGAGACTCATGATCAGTTTTGACTACCTGAGTTTCTTTAGCATGCACACAACGCGCAGTACACAAGTGTTTTTGCAGTCTGCCCCCATCGGAATGTAGCTGCCATGACCAGGATCAATCCTGCTACCTCGTGCTCAGCAGCACAACACCGTAGCCACTGAGCTACCGTAGTGGCTACACCAATACTAAGTCATCATTTTGTTTGTTGACGAAGGTATTATGAATGCAATCACCATAATGTCATTCCCAATAACAATGAGGACAACATGGTATGATGACACCAAGACTTGAGTTCCTTTCATCATCATTGAAGCGCTGGTAAGCTTACCACCACCTGGAGTTTTCGTGTTCTGAATGGCCGTTGATGTGTTTGGGACGATATCCACAAGCATGAATGATGTGTGCCCAGTGTGGTTTTCATATTTACATGAAAGACAGCACAACAGTGCCTTCTGTCTTTTGCTTGGAGATCAGCATTTCTCACCATACACTGCCAATATTTGTACAAAGAGGGTTCTATACCAAATAACAAATTCTGATTTAGGCAATGTTTTCTTATCTTTTGCTCGACATAAAATCTTCAGGTACATGCATGTGATTTGTGTAGACAGACTTCATTAAAACAAAACGGCAAAACAAGATTGTTTTGCTAAATTCCAAAAAGATGACACATGCCTTTCAATGGAATGAAGATTAGTATATGAAAAAAATTTGTTACATCCCAGATTTTGTTAAACTGAAATACGTTTAGTAATATTCGAGTGCACCAGTTTTAATGGTTTTAGAACTTGTATGGGCACATCTGGTATACTTCGTAGATAAGTTTTAGCAGGTATCTAGGTGATGCTACAGGGGTGGAGCATCTGCACAAATATCAAACAGCTAGTCTAGAGCAGTATGATAAGGTGGTAACACTTTCAGCTTTATTATTACTGCCTGTAATGTCACTATTGAAAGGAGAGAGAGAGAGAGAAGCCTTTTCCACATTCTAACACAAGTAAAACAAAAGACAATTTATTACACTACACCCTTCTGATTTGCCCTGTTCTGAGTCAAGAAAAACTTAATATGCTTAAGAGCCCTTCCATTTCTGCAGTTGTGTTTCCATACTGGAAAGTTTTAGCTTGTGTATATATACATATTACCCTTTGCGAAATACTGGGTTACCGGAGGTGTGGTCGGTATGCTGGTAGAAACATGCTGTAATGCTAATCCAACCAGAATGCATTAGAAATGTTGTACTACATTAATGCCGCGGTCAAAGAAAAATACTAATAAGAAAGGATTGCATACTAATGACTACGTCACTTACAATGCTTTACATCAGCAGCTAACTAGAATATGGTTGGTCACTGCAATAATAGTTTTAAGCTCTGCACCACAGGATGGTGCCACCAACGTGGCTGATGATGTCTGCCTCCAGTAACCATATTCCATGAGGGGCAATACATATATGAACAGGCTAAAGCTCTCTGCTGACACATACAACTTGGCTTGGGGATACTCAAGATCATAATGTAATCGCAGAGATACTTTATTCTGCAAACTTAATGACTGAAAAGAGATAACCATTAGAGCATCTAAAGCGGCCATTATCTGTCAGTCAGTTGTCCAAAAAGCATCTAAAGCGGGCAAATTTGGTATAAAAATTTACAGCATATGTAGCTTTGTTACAACATTTACAAGAGTTTTGTGAAAAGTTCTAATCACAAATTAGTAATAAATTTTAAAGGAGCGTATAATATACCAATTTTGTCTGCTTTAGATGTACTATTTAATGCAGTTTTCAGAATAGTGATATTGTTTTTCATTGCTAAGCAACAGAGTTGTAAACTTCGTAGTTTTGTTTTTAGAAAATTTGCAATTTTCCACAATGTTTATTAACCCCCCCCCCCCCCATTGACAGCCTGAATAAAAAATATGCTTCCAACAGCCGCTATATTTTAACTTTTTCTTTTAAATGTAACAAACCTAATCAATTTCACTACAGTGGTCGGTGAGAAAAACAATGTCTCCTTTCCCATGCACTTAGATAGGAGGCCCCGAGCTAAAGCTTCCTCTTAAGGGGAATGAGGGGCCCTCACAGTGGAGGCCTCGAATTAGGCATCCTCGATGCCATGAAATAGCATACGAGGGTTTATTGGCCAGCTGTCTACCCTTAATTTCATGTACCAGGTGATGCATGGGTTTGAAAGTATTATCCACATCTGCTGCCATGGCCATAAGTGGCACTGACTAACATCCACAGGGCTAATCGCGTACGTATACACAAATAGCCAAGAAAGAGCATAACAGCACGGCTGCCACAGTAGCTCAATGGTACGCCATCACATGTGTAATGTGGAATGTGTGGATTTTGCTCCCACTCGTGACAAGTTGACTTTTCATCCACTTTTATTTCCCCTTTTCCTCATTATTTCTACAGTTCAATTAGAAGGAACAGTTCATTTCCCTTATGCCTGCCCTGGTTTCATTTGGGTGCAACTAGTATACATCTTTTTAACTTGGGCATTGTTGCGATTTTGGGAAAGTGGCACTATCTAGCATCTGGCCACAGCGGTGCTTGGCGTTGTGAGAAAAGCCCTTCACCAAGCTGCAAAATGAAATTTTTTTCGCATTTTCTTGCATGATGGTTGCGTTGTCGAAAGCGTTAACTGAACTGCATATCACACTGCCTCTGGCTAGATCTATCATGAAAATGCTGTTGTCTGGTAGGATATCCGCTCTGCTATGCAATTTTGTGCCAAGTAGCATCCCACGGTTGCTTAGCTTTAAAAAGTAATATATTATTAAATTTCCAGATTGCTGAAAAGCTGACGTTTCGTTATTGTGACATAAGAAAATAAGGATTCCCCATACACGTGTACATTTCAATATATATTTGTTTCCTGCATGTGCTCTCTTTCGTGGAATAAATAAATGCTCCATTTAGCAGAAGCTTGTAAGCAGAGTGCTAGCTTGTTAATTATTTACATTCTGCAAGCATGCAGTAATGAGTTTGTTGTTGGTGCTTTCCTGACTTGTTCAAGGTCAGAGTGAAAAAATTTTAACGAAGCTAGAGCCTTTTCATGGCAAAGCAAGCTGACTACAACTGCTCCCTCCCCTTCACTAACACGCACACGTACGCATGCACATACACACACAAAGAAAAAAGAGAGAAAAAAAAGAGGCAAATAAAAACAAGCTATCAAAATAGGCTTTAAGACTGCGACTGAAAATGGGTATGTGCATTTTTTACACTATGGGACAGCAGTATGACACAACCACTGTGAGCCTTCCCATTAAATCTTGTTAGTGATGTGACACTGTCACAGTAGTTATAGAATTCAGCGACTGAACGAATGGTGCTTAAACATATGGCTATCTAAGATAGATGACGACCTATGCAGGCATTCAGAAAATGTAGCTCTATTAATATGTGCCCAAAGTGAAAATATCTGATTTTTGAATGCGTCATGTTATGTTAAGAGCCCTCCATTCTTGCGTCACACATTCTGCAGGCATAAATCCTTTTCCGTTCACAATGGCGATCCAAGGGCACCACTGAGCTCCTTAATAGGGAAGTGATTCAATTCTTAACCCACCAAGGATGGCTGTGAAATCTGCAAGCTTCATCTCCCAGTTTTTTACACTTTTAATAGTTGCTTGAGAAGTCCACAACGGCACAGTGGTTTCCTATGGACCTTAACAACCCTACTTAGCAAAATAACTGCTGAAGATGAGCTAGAGTGGCTTTGAAATACTACATGTGCGGCTGAGACAAGGTAATGCAAGCATGTTGATGCTGGAACGCACAAGCCAAAGAGGAGGAAAGCAGCTTAGTAACACATGTGTAAGCTGGGTTGTGAGTACTTTCCTCCTCACTGTGAAAAAGGTTTATAGCTACAAACCATTCAAGTATGTGTTATGGTCAATACAATTTTCATGGTTAGAAAAGCAAAGGCTGTTCAGTGACTGTTTCCAGTTTCTGCAGCCTGCAAGTGTCACAGGACTGTTTTGAATGGGAAACCTTAAATAAGCTTAGACTGAAAGAATATTTCTTGAAGTTACACTGGTATTTGTTGGGAAGGAAATGCTGATTACTAGCAGGTAAAAATAGCCAATTTTTTTTTCTTCAATTTTACGCTTAAACAGCAATGCCAATTTTTTGTATTTTGAGTCATTTATGTTAAGGAAAATTCTATCCCAGGTGCTGGGTTGAGTTGCATAGTTTTGAATGCAATATATTCGTCTCTTCACTACTAAACAATATGAAGATGCTGCCAAAACCTATCACGTTAGAAGAGAGAGATGGTGTGGGAATCTAAAGTCTTAGATGATGATGAGAATAACCTATTTGTAAATTCCAGAAATATAAGCTACCAACCTAGCTAATCTTGAAAAGAAGCTTTACCATAGTATCCTCTAAGTACATGGAAACGGGGAAATCGTTTTGCGTGGCATCCAGTCCGCTGAATTTGGCGACGTTTATTGCATTTAAAAAGATTTAAAAGGCAAAGCATGGATGTAACACCCAACGAAGCATAGACAGAACGCATGGAGTGATAATTTTTCTTGACTGAACTTCTTGCGTAGCTTCTGCAACATTGACTGCTATGAATGGAACGGAGTGGAAGATGATTTCTTATCACGGCGTTATCAAAAGCTTCAAGAGAACTGGCATCTCAAACTCACTTTATGCTACTAAGGTCCATCTGTTGTAGGACAACACTATATTGAAGGAGAAGCGGACAAAGAGGCAGCTGATAGTATGGATTCCTTGAGCAGAGATTCTGAATTGGAACAAGCGTTTTCAAGGTGAGAAAATAGAAGGCAGCCCCTTGCATAGCTTCCGTCTATGTTTGATTCATTGGTAGCTGGTTTTTGTACGCAATCTTATTGCATCATAGATTGGTCTTAAGGGGCCCTGAACCACTTTTTGTATAAGAAGAGAAATGCATGTGAAGGTAAATTAGACTATTTCAGAAATACTTTCTCGCAAAAAGTTCTTCAATGCATTCAGCAGAAGCGGAGTTATGGACAATCAAACATACTGTTCGCAGTGCTTCCGCTCCTTCTTCAATGATTTGCAGCGTGAAAGCTACAGCGGAGCGGGGTACGCCCACAACGTTCCGCCTAAACTAAATTAAACATCACTGTGGTGCCGAGTTCACATTTGATTTTGGATGTTCACGTAGATGCCACTATTTCTGATTTTGGCACCTATGACGTGCCAATCACGGTTGTCCTCAGCGAGCCACGGTGCGCTCAGCCAGTAGACTTGGCGTGGCGCACTGCAGCCATGGCATCTACATTATACAGCAGGCCGCAGCTACATGCAACTGCAGTGTTTGCTTTGTGCACAACAGGGCTGAAGTGCGTGCTGGCGCTCACATGCTCCTGTCTGGGTGTGCTACATGGTGCAGACCGGCTTTGTCCTGCACCAGCTTGACTGATGGATAATAGTATACCCCTGTCACACTGGACGTTTTAATGTCATTCGAACCGAATGGCATTAGCATCGAATGACGTTATTTGGTTGCCACACAGCTATATTTAACGCCATTAGAATCAAATGACTTCCGCAATCGAATGAAGTCAAGAAACTCATTCGGCTTCACATTCGAAGTGAATGTAAACTTTGTGCCCCAGAGACAAGGCAAGATATGACATTGAGCATGCGTAATTTGAGAAGCTAAACATTTCGACAGAATTGCCTGTCTGGTTGGAAAGTTGATTAGGACTTGAGACTGACTCCAACCAAATAACTGAATTTTATTAGCCTGACGTTTCGGAGCCCATTCGGCTCCTTCTTCAGGGGGGTTGTTCTTCGGGGGGGTGGCGGTGTGCCGCTTTTAAAGAGTCTTTTGTAAAGAAAGGAAGGGGGAGCACGGGAGGTGGGGAGACACTTCACAGACAGAAAGGTGGGGGAAACAAAATGGGGGGGGGGGGTTGTTGACGGCTGCCGTGGTGCTGGGATGACCGGTGCTGGGGAGAGTGCTCGCGAGGGTGCCCTTGATGGGAGGTGGGGGGTGGGGGAGGTTACAGGGGCGCGCCGACGTTTTTGTGTTGGTGAAACAAGCGGGAGTCTACCTGGCCGTGCGTCCCTTTCTTCTTTTCGTCATGTCGCCAAGGCCATAGACATACACCGAGGGTAGGATGCCCTTCACACGGTTTATGTTATTCCCCTTATTCTGAATGTGCCAGGACTCTAGTAGTAGTCTCTTCCGCGAGTTCGTCTCTGTTTGAAGGATTTCAGTTTTCTGGAAAGCAATTTTGTGGTCGGCGTCTTCAGAGTGTTCAGCGACGGTGCTGTGAATACGGTTGAATGTTCTGACGTCGTTCTCATGTTGTCTGATCCTTTCTCTTAGATTTTTGGTTTCCCCGATGTACGACACCGGACAGTCGTCACAGCTGATTTTGTAGACGACGCCTTGAGCTTTTTCTTTAGGTGGACAATCTTTTGGTTTAGGGAGGAGGATATTGAAAGTGTTTATTGGTTTGTGCGCCACTTTGAGGACTTCTTTTTTTAATATTCGGCTGAGCGCTTCGCTGGTACCTTTGACGTACGGGATGGACACTCGCTTCTGGGGTCGGGGAGAAGTCAACGGCTGAAGGTCCCGCAGTTTGCCTCTTTTTTGTTGTCTCGTTGTTTTTCAAATGAAGTCATCTGTGTAGCGATTCCTCTTAAGTTCGTTGAGAACCGTTCTCTTTTCTTTCTTTTGATCCGATTCCGGTGAGGAATGAGTTTCGGCTCGTTTGAATAAAGAATTTACAACAGACGCCTTGTGGTTTGCCGGATGGTCAGATTGGAAATGAAGGTAGCGGCCTGTGTGGGTTGGTTTTCGGTAGACTGAAAATTTTAGAATGCTGTCTTTTCGTGTAACTTGTACATCTAAGAATGGGAGTGATCCATTCTGTTCGCGCTCATATGTGAACTGTATATCCGGGTCTATGGAGTTTAAGTGTTTCTGCAAGTTTTCGACTTGCCTCGTCTTCACAATGAAAAAGCAATCATCTACGTACCTGAGGAAGACTTTTGGTTTCGGGGAAAAAGTATTTAAAGCTCTCTCCTCGATGCTCTCCATAGTCAAGTTAGCCATGGCACCGGAAATTGAGGCTTCCATAGGAGTTCCTTTAACCTGTTTGTAGTAGCTGCCTCAGAAGGTGAAATAGGTATTGGACAGGCACAGTTCGAGAAGGCGGCAAATCTCGTCTACACTCAAAGGGGTTCTCTCGCTGAGCATATCGTCGCATTCCAGGGCATCCCTAGTTGCGGAAAGAGCCAACTTAATGGGTACTTTTGTGAACAGAGAGATTACATCAAAAGAGACCAGACATTCATCATCTTCGATACATACTTTTGATGTGAGTTTGATGAAATTCTCAGAGTTGCGCACGTGGGATGCTGTCCTTCCGGTGAGTGGCGATGTGGTCTGATGCAAGTAAGTGGATAGTGATCGTAGTGGGGAACATGAAAAGTCTACGATTGGGCGTAAGGGGATTCTGGGTTTATGGAGTTTTGGCAAGCCATAGAAAGCTGGGGCGGATCCGTTCCTACACATTCATTTTAGGTAGAGATTACGAGAATTTGGATGGCTGCGGAATATTTCAATCAGCGCCTTGTTCAGCACCGATTGGGTTCTCGTAGTGGGGTCCTTCTTTAGTTTCTCGTAATCTTGGCTGTCAAGTAGGGCGGACGCCTTTTCCTCGTAGTCCTTTATATTCAAAACAACGGTTGAGTTCCCCTTGTCCGCCGGTAGGATTACAATGCTTGTATCTTCTTTCAGTGTTCTCACTGCTCTTATTTTGTCGGAAGTTGCGTTCTCTTCTGCGGTTGTTATTGGACCTTATTATGCCGATTGCTTTCAGTCTGACCTGTTCCCGCACTTTGGGGTCTAGTTGCTGGATGCCGCTCTCAAGGGCGGCGATCATCTTGGGGAGAGGTGGGTTACCTGTGGTAACATTGAATTTGTGACCTTTTGCCAGGATTGAACTTTCTTCGCTCATGAGCTTCCTCGATGATAAATTGGTTACTGTGTGTTTGTTTAACATTCCTGTTTTCTCGTTTTCGTTCATTAGGGATGAGAATTTCTTCTTCTGCATTTGACTGTGTTTCATTTCCTCTGAGGACGCCACGGCCTTTGCAAACGATTCAATTGATGAAAAGAGATGGGCTACCTGGTGTTCAAGCTGTCTTCTGGCGAAGAATGCGTTGACTTCTTTCTTCCGGATCACCATGTGGCACTCATGTATCCGTGCTGTCATAAATCTTTGCTGGGCCTTGTTGATGATGTCCCGGCCTTCTGGTGTGTTGTCTGGTTGGCGCAGCTGGAGACTTCGTGGCACGAAGTTTTTGTCTTTGCATTTGAGAAGCATTCATGTAAAAGGTAATTAATTTTGCGTGGTTTAGGGCATCTGTCATTTTAACTAGAAAAAAGATGTACAGCAATCTGTCACAATGTTTTTACTCTCCACCTCAGTGGCATCTGGTGGCTGTCGCTTTACTAGTCTGACATATTGTAAACAATTGGGCGCCTGTATGCACATGTTTTCGGTGTCTCGAATGGCATCTGCATCTATTCGATGATTGAGCCTCTTCCTCTGATCAGTATGCTTTGCTCGCAACGCAAAGCCAGCATCAACTAACTGCTTCATCTACTGCAACTGAGTGTCGTCGTTCAGTGCTGCTATGGCAATCATATTGTTTTGTCTTCAATTTATCGGCTATGGCTACTAAGCTGGCTAAGCCTTGTTTTGGCTTACAGTCACCAGACAGTCTGGAATAAAAGCTTTAAATGCATGATTTCAGTGAAGCAACGCCATATATTTATATTAAAATAAATAGATTGACTTTTCTCACCAATTTTTTGGCAATGATAGCTATTGATATAGTATCATGACTGAATGACTAATTTTTCCTGTGTAGCACCACCACGGGTCGAATGGCATTCAGATCTAATGACATTAATATGTCCACTGTGAGAGGGGTATTAGCCACATACAATTTGCACATCCTGAAGCGTTATCAATATCTCATTATGAAGCGATGTCCCAAACCACGAACGGCCAGGAATGAGCACATGCTAGCAAGTGTGCGTATGGTCTGACATTAGGTTTTGCATGGTTCGAGGCTAGTTGAGCCTACAAAACCAGTCGAAATTAGAGAGGCCCGACGGCAACGACACCGATAAGCAGAGTGGCCGAAGTTTAATTCCTACGTGCACGGCCACAGCTGAGCGTGAGCAGACGACAGCCAGCTTCTTCCAGAAGTATGCGATTATTATCCAAATTCAAAAGCAGATTTTTTGCTTACTTGACCTTGTCTATTGAACTGCCTCAATAAATACACACAGTAACAGTACGAAGAAGCGCACCAATCCAAACACCCTCCTTGACGTAATAGTTCTGCGGAAACCCGCAAAGTGGAGAGAAGTAATTAATAAAGGGTAAATCAGACATCGACCTGTTCGTAGCAAGTGATACTAAGGAAACCCATACGGGTTCCTCGAAAGAAAAGCCTCTCAGTTGGAAAATTTGTCCTGGTCCGGGACTCGAACCCGGGGCCACTGCCTTTCCGGGCCAGCCACTCTACCATCTGAGCTAACCAGAGCTAGCACATGGCAGGGCGAAGTCGAATTTGTCAACAACTCGAAGCAAAGGCAAGAGTTTGAGGTAATAGCTCTGCGGAATTAATTAATAAAGGGGAAATCAGACATCAACCCATTCATAGCAATTGCTACAGAAGAAACCCATATGGGTTCCTTGAAAGAAAAGCCTCACAGTCGAAGCAAAATTCGTCCTGGTCCAGGACTCGAACCCGGGACCCATGCTGCCCCGGAAAGGCGGTGGACCCGCGTTCGAGTCCTGGACCAGGACAAACTTTTCTTCAAATGTGAGGCTTTTCTTTCAAGGAACCCATATGGGTTTCTTTTGTAACAATTGCTACGAACGGGTCGATGTCTGATTTTCCCTTTATCGAACACCCTCCTTGATTGATGTCAGCTATTGGCCAATAGCAGCCGTGCATGGGAATCTGCAACACTACAAAATAAAGCATCCAGAAAAGAGTGAGGAGCAGGCTTCTGTTGAAAAGAGAGCGTTCAAGAAATAGGTGACTTCGTGCTCCACTTGCGAGATCCATATGCTGCGCATGACTGCAAAACTTGGCCGAGATGTTCACAGCAGTGTATGCTATGTGCGGACTGCGTTTTTTTTCACCAAGCCTGAGGAGGTGGTTTAGGGCCCCTTTAATGGTGGCTGCGTGAAAAAAAGGTTTGCTAAAAAATTTACCCTGCATAACAAACTATCCCTCAACTTAGTGCTAACTTTTGGGAAAAAAAGTGATTTTATGCAAGCAAATACAGTAGATCTTTCTATGTGTTTCTACTTGTAACTTTGTTTCTTCTTTGTCTGCTTTTAATGAACTTCTTCAGGCTGCATGCCATAACTGCACTGCTGACATTCTCAAGCCATGCAGTGCACTTTGTGTCGGAGCCACAGACATAGAACAAGTTTCTTTTTTTTTCCAATAGCAGAGTTCATTCCCTTACTTGATGAACTAAAATGTATGTGAAATATTCAGAACAAAACAGTCATACTGAAGTAATTGAAAGGGGGGCACATAGTGCTTTCTATGCTCCCTTAGCATTACACAAGCTCTACTACACTGTATTTAATAGTCTCTTGTTCAGTGTCGTGCCGGTTGGACCAGTTACTTTTCATGAAGTACTATATACCTTTGACGGTATCTGATGGGCTTTAAATGTTCTTGCATCAGTAGCCAGCCTTCTATATACAGTCATCACCACAGAGATTAGATTTATAGGTCAGATTTACTGTTTCTTAACTTGGTAGGTACACAAATGGGGCAAAATGTTCTTTCACACAGAAAATTAAATCAATAAAAGATATAAGTGACTGATTGCTAAATGTGCAAAATTGGAAAACAAGACACCACACAAGAAGAAACACAGAAAGATCAAGCGCAGACCACCAATGGTTTCTTGGTAGTCTGCGCTCTATCTTTCTATGTATCTTTTCTTGTATGGTGCCGTTTCCCAATGTTGTGCATTTAGCAATCTGTCATTAGAATGAACCAACTAGCCCCTCAAGACATTTTAATTAAATATATCAATGTTAGTCATAACAGTTATTACCATTGCCTAAGTGTAGACCACTAAAGTGTGTGAAGGCAAGAGTTTCTATTTTTTTTACAGCTTCTTTCTACCACCAGGGGGTGGGAGGCTCACGTCATGGCCCAGAAAATATAATGCAAGGTGCAATGCACAGGCTGGTTATACTGAGAAAGAAACTTCCATTATATTTGTGCAAATAGGTATATTGGCGACCAAGTTCATAGGATAAGGCTAAAGGCACACCAGTTTACGTGTTTGGGAACTAATTGGTGACCCTGTGGGTTGCATCAGCCAAATAGGAGACCTTACATTAGAATATGCCTCAGTGGCAAGCTTCACTGTAGAACAAAAATTGTTATAGTTTAAACATGAGGGAGAGAGATTAAGGGAGCTGTAAGCCCAGCTATATGCAGGGCTTGCTACTTCAAATGAGGTGTTGACATGATGATAATATAAACAAAAACAATTCAAATGAGATGAGTGTTTCAATAAAAATGCAAAGAACAAGCAAAATAAAAAGGTAATTAAGCATACAGAAAGTCATCCTGTTCACTCAAAGACTGCTACCATATAATGTTTACCATAATTTACTAACCTTAAGTAATCAAAACAAAGGTAACACAAAGAAAGATGAAAAAATAAAAGGGCTGCCTGCACTGACCGTGCATTCGTCTATGTTCTTGCTGTGCATGAGTGCGCTCAAGAGCTGTTGTAGCTCTGTCCATGGTCTCCTTTGGCATTCGTGCTTGGCTATGACTGCCACCAGCTGACAAACTGCCAGGACAACTGGCTTTCTGTGTTTTGAGAAAGAGGCCCCAACACATACAGTGAACAACAAAGTTCAGTTTTAGTTTAAGCTGCGCACATTTATTAATGACATAAAGTCAAAATTACCAAACCATAAAGAAAGAAAAAGAGGCAAGATGCTAACAGAAGAAAGGGCAACTTCTCACCCTGCAACACAACAGACCATACAAGTCACAATGGCTGATTAGCTCATACAATTCAAAAGGTGCAATTAATTTTTAGATATGAATATTTCATAAACTGCAAGCAGTTCTGCATAATTAAAAGCTCAAGGGCCTACAGCTTTGATTTCAGTGACCTGCACACCTCAACTCCAAGCAGAATTTTTTAGCTTTTCTTATGTGCATTGAACAAAATTCCTGAAGCACGAACAGCTACTGTCCAAAGGAAGAAGTGTGCTTTATTGAAATTAGGAAGTAATACTTTGAATATATTAACACTTCAAAAGTGATAAGGCTTGGCTACAGATGACAAAACTGCATGTGGTGCATTTCTTACAGAAGCGATTTACTGAGGATACCGCAAATGCAGACACTGTGCACTACAACAAAATATGCAAAACTGATGACGTTTAAAAAACTATTTAAGGGACAAGGAGGAGGGGGAATAAGCAAAAACATGTTACACTATAGTCAACCCTTTTAAGGGTTATCGCTGTACATTTACAGCGATGGAAACAAGTCCCAAATGGTCCCAGATGCGCACATATGGTGGCAACAGAATGTTTGGAAAAACACGCCTTCTCGGAACTAAATGCTGCCTAATGTCACTCTGGGGGCACTGCAACCTCCTGTGACTTAAAAAAAAAAAAAGAAAACCTCATGTGCTGCTGTTTCTCGGCTACTGGCAGAACTGAATTTTCATGTTCTACGGTGGCTGCCACCATGGTGGTTTAGAAGTATTCCCAGGGTGGTATTCTGGACATTGTCAAATTCAGCCCATACTGTCAAATTTGCAATTTTGTCAGTTTTCATTGGAGCACAAGGGCTGATACGGCCTCTCTGAGTGGACCAAAATGTTGCCATTGCAGAATTTGAAAATGTCCGGAGTGGCACCCCCACTAAGCCCAGTTTACTGCAACATGATCTTGTCCACACTTTAAATTCGGCATTGTTGCACATGTAACTGAGTTATGGGCACTTCGAAAACTGATTGTTATCTCATTTCTTATCTTTGAAAGCGCTACTGTGAAATTTTCACCTGGAGGCTCTCCTGTTGGTGCAAGATTACTTTGTCGGCCCCTCGGCAGGACACATGATAATAATGGAAAATGAAATGGAACGATATAAAATATAGGCCCGCATTATTTAAAACCAATTTAAAACATAAAACCACAATGCGAGATTTTCATTACATTTGTCATGTATATATATATATATATATATATATATATATATATATATGCTGTTTGTCCATGCACGCATTGCAAAATATTTTGTTGATGCCATCTAAAAAGATATTTTCTTGTCTTGATTTTTCTGAAAATAAGTCCCTATGAGAATTAAAATCCGCAATAAAAGAAATTAAGGGACTATGGTGGGATGAACTTTTAGGAAAAAATGTGACCCTCAAAAGGTCACATTTGACCATCATCACGAGTGAAATGCTATTGTCCTTGGAGCATTCTACCCAAACCCTGCTATTCAGTACAGCCCTCATTTTGATAAACCACACAGTACACAGACTATCCCTACATAAAATGATCTGTTCTAAACCAAAAAGAACTGGTAGATTCTCTTAAGACAGTGCGAGTATTGGTGAGCACGCATGTTAAATGAAATTTCAACATTTCATTGTTTTTTTTTTTTTAGATGTAGTCGGCAAAGTTGTGAAGCCTCCTTGGCCTCACCTCTGTGCACAGCACGATGTCATACAGTCGCACACTGCACACTGCTAAAATCTGTTACTGCTGCAGGTAGCATGTTAATACATGGCATGTTACTTTTAACAGGTACACAGATGAGTCGGTGCAGCATAGTTTGATTTGACTACTGTTCTCACCAGCATTCACTCAATAATTACTAAACAAGAGTTGGTTACATGCAAGATGCTGCGGCTATCAAGACTCAACAAAAGTGTGTGCTCTATCATTGGCAGCTGACAATATGACAGTTGGGCACCACAATGAATGGTACACCTGTGTGCTAATATAACAGTGCTTTTCAAAAAGCTGCTCTGCTAGCCATGGGTGCATTTAGCCCAACCTTAGCTTACACATGTGACCAAGAGTATGTGGACTACGCCTTCCACTAAAAACGACTGAATTTATTTTCCACCTAGGCATATAGCCTAAACGTGACAAATAAGTTTGCTGTATGAGCACTGCACTATACCTGTAGATCTGAAGCTACATGCCTGTACTGCAAGAAAGCTTGCATTCTTCCAGAAATCCACAGTCCACATACTTTTGCTCACGGCTGTAAATACAAACAAGTGGAGCCATCTCAACTTGAAAGGTGCTTCTGAGGTGGTAACCCTTTATCTAAATGAGGTTTTGTAACGAGACATCAGACACTTCTTGTTGCAAAGTCTATGTGGTGAACAACAGTCAAGCCACAAAGTCTGGGAAATAGCCAGCACAGCTAATTTGCTGCTATAATGTTGAGGTTAGTACTTTAAACAACAAGTAATCTAGGCATGCTTAGGGATACAAAAGAGAGACATTGAAGTTAAGCTGGATTGGTAGACTACCCATCTGGAATGTCAAATAAGTCGGCCTTATTCTGAGCGGACACTTGGTAACCAAAAAAGGATGCATAAAAAAGAAGAGGGTGGCAACACTACTAAAAAACTCCCACACTCTCCAACATATCATAAATTGTGGCAGCTTCTGCTCAGTGCTACTTCATCGTTTATCAATAACGACTTCACTGTACTCAAACATAACCAGGTACTGAATGTAGCAGCATTTGGGGACCTCATTCCATAAAACAATGACTTAAACATGCAGAAATACTTCGAAAGTCATGATGTCAGACTGACGTGATTGGCATCATGCTTTGGGTGCCAAATTCGAAAATGAAATTCAACTCCCAAATTCAACTTCCATTTTTCTGCTAATAGTTGACCTTCTGCCAAAAAAAAAAAAAAAATTAAAGTATTAACTTTGAAAGATTGATACAGAAATCTACATTCATCTAACATTCCTTTAGTGTGCCTTTAATGTTTGCAGTGGATGTAAAGGTGCTGACCCCTTTTTTGTCAACTTATAGTCAAGCAGCAATTAGAATAACGAAATTTCAACACATTTGCAACTTTATTGCAGAGCATAATTATAACTAAGACATTTTTCATAGTTCACTTCTCCCCCTTAGGCTGGAGTACTTAAAGATGTAAGCATTACTTGCATAAAAAATTCAAGTGAGCAACTTTCTGATGAGTAAAATATACTAATTAACTGTAATTAAGACACATACTGCAAATGCAGCCTTGGGCTGGTATAATGTAAAACTATTCCAATCTGTTTTTATTCCAAATCTGCCATTAGCCCTCGGTGATAGGTCAGAATGGCTCGAGTACAGCCCATATGGGCGGGCACCATGCCCAAATGGGCAGAGCGTAAGTCATTTTGACCTATCACGGAGGGCTAATAGCCAATTTGGAACAAGAACAGATTGGAATAATTTTACTGAAGTCAGCACTAAGGCCAAGTCCACATGCAAAAAATCCCAAGAAAAACACTAGTTTTGAGACATCCACCTACTAAACATGCAACAAAATAAAGCAATGATCCAAATTATATCTTCAAGAACCTGTCATGTGCTACAGGGTGGTGTGAGAAAATACGGTGATGTTTCAGATATTATTTTCCTCAAAGCCCTTTGTTATGTGCTTTGTTATAATGCTTAAATGTTGAATATGAATGAAAAACAGTGCAACAAATGGGAACCATACTCTCGTTCAGTAGTAAGTCTTTGGAGAAGGCCACTTTTCAACCTGAAACAAAAAGGCAACACTTCAGTCATACTAGAATTATTATCTAAAATAAAATACACCCCAAGTGCCAAAACAGGGCATGGCATCAGATAAAAATGGGGAGGGGGATGCTTGAACCAGTGAAAGTGAAAAAAAAAAAAAAAAAAAGCAGCTCTGAAAGATACACTGCTACCACCATAATTAGGAATCTTCTCACACCTGTTTTACTCTGGGCCACATTATCTACTTCAGGTGCTGTGCCTATAATTTTACATGCCAAGATACCACCTCAGAACAACAAGTACTAATGAGAATAATAATTTTTAAAAATTCGCATTATGACACTTCTGATTCGACTTGCACTGCGAAACTGCTTAATACATAAGATGCACTTTAGAAGAAAGTGATGGAAGATGTCTGGATGGTTGCTGGTGGAACTAGTAATGTGTTCATGTAGTGGCGTCTCTTGTTTAATTGTATTTAACAGCAATCATTTAGAGCAGGTGAATTTGTGAGCTGGGCGTTTTCAAGTATACCGCACGTGAAATATAGCTGATCTGTTACTGCATCTGAAATATTAGATGTTTCAAGAGTGGAGTCCACATTTGCAGATGCAGTTAGACATAATGAAATTTTTTTTTACTTTCTAATGTGTTTTACTGCTGCCTGTCTCTAGTGATGACTGTATCAATAAAAGATGAAAACAAAACCTTCAAAAGACAGATGTAATTGGTGCCTTAAAGAGCAACTATGGCAACTTTTCAACCATGTAAATACTAAGCGGTTGTTTCAAACTTTCTCTGTGGCTCCAGTAAAATGTATAATTCTTCAATTTGCATAGGGGATACATAAATAATACTTCTGTCAGATGAGCAAATTTATTGCCACTTTAAGTGAATGCATTTCGTGTTCATTTGCATGCTGTCATATGGAAAGGTTTAGTGACTCTCTCTGGAGAACACACTTGCCTACAAGTGTGATCATCAGACTCGCTTCACTGCGTCAAAGCGTGTATAGACTCGATGGCAATGCTTCAAATATAAATAAAATAATAATCAGCAGACAGTCAGCGCTAATTCTGAAACCATTTCTTTTTTGTGATTTAATATGTTCCAAGTATTCCTGCTCATGAAAGCAATGCTTCTTCCTCTGCCAATGACATTTGTGTAGCCTTTTTAGGGCCAACGCTTCGACCACTGTCAGGACTTCCCAATGTGCAGTGCTTTGCTTGGGTGGTGGATGCAATGACGTCTGGTTTTTGTTTGTGACAATTGATCGTCTTAATGTTATTTTGCAAATATTGGCTAAAATAACAGGTATGTAATGTGCGATCTAAGTTACCCATCGACACTGCCATCAATTCCAAATGGCACTTTCTTTTCTCGTTTAGCAGTGTGCCGCCAAAGTGGCACTCGATGTGGTGAAGTGCACTAACTCCAAACATCACTAAATTTGCCTGTATGACTTCAGTATAACTTTAAGAAAGAAACCCTGAATCAAAACAACTACATCAGGAAGTTCGGAGAGCTCCTACATGTGACGTCAGTGATTATGTTAGAGCAGGCATGCACTGTGAACAAAACCTTAGTAGCACCATTTTAAGACAGTGTGTTGAACTGCAATAAATTTTTAACACCGTTGCATCACACAGCCATACTCTGCAGAAGAGTAAAACAAAAAGATTTTGCTATGAACAAACAAATCTCAGCTGAGTATTGATAAAAAGTCACCTTGATTAATTGGAATCCCTTAATCAATTAATAAGATTTGTGCCTACATGAATTAAAAATATGAAAACTGGTATTGGCAAACATACTTTAAACGAAAAGGGAAGCTCAGTACAAATCAACAGTTGCTTTTAACAAAATGTCAGGGACACTTTGTTAAGTGGGTGAGCATATCAGGCTCACCCACATGCAATCATATGTCTAGCTGTAGTGACGAAGAAACTTGTTAAATTTCTCTGGCAGACCCCATCACGAGACACGCAAGCCTTCTTACCCAAGCAGATAGGACTAACCGGAAAGCCTAACCAGAGGGTCTAAACGGAAAGTACTATAGTGTACAGCTGAGGTTTATGGACAGGGCATGACGGATACAACACAGCATGTCATGTTACTTCCTTTAAATTGCATCTGTAAATTAGGGCTGTTCGCTATATTAATCATGAACCACTAGCTACACCACTGTTGACTAAGTGGTGAGATTTAATATAGCATGCTTCCAGCTACTCAATTCCACTTATCAGGATAAAAATAAATTTGCTTAATAAGCAAGATTTCACTAGCATGTTGCCAATCACGCACTAGCAGCAGCAGCGGAGACTGGATTTTTTTCCCTCTGTAAGCTCGAAGTGCAGCACATGCAGTTGGCTTTTGTCCCGAGACAGCTGCAGGTCCTGCAGCATTCTTGTCACCTGAAGTTGTTCAATTCACATCAACATCCTAGCTAGTGGTTTCTCACTGTGATCCAGGTGCAAAACTAAAGCCGGAGCAAAGCTTGCTTGCCTTCTTGAACTCCCAGTGGCTTAGCGGCTGTGAAGTCATAACTGGCCGCACAACATGAACATGAGTTTTACCAATAAAGACATGAACACTGATGCATGAAATACATCAAGAATGAAGAAGTATAATATGAAAATTACATTATGCACACATAACTGAAGATAAATACAAGAACATTATAAGTAATGCAGAATAGTCTACAAATGTTGAGTGCAGTAACAAAATTACCCTCTGCTTCAAGGAGAACATGAAGACTACACATTGATAACCAAGGCATGAAAAACGATTCGAAGTCACCAAGGTGGCATAACCTAGGCTCATAAACTTACCCATTTTGTGTCTCTAATGACAGTTTCTTCCAGCCTCTTAAGCGGTACAACTTCTTCCGCAGAAGCACTGCCGAGTATTGCCGTACCTATACATAAACAGCACATAATTGCATACATTTAATTAAGTAATTAGAAACTTCTAAAGAGCTACATTATGGCAACTTCAGGTGCCCTCAAAGAACTGACACAATATTTCAAAGTTAAAGTACAGTCAACGACAAAAGTTTATGGACCACGGGATCTCGTAAAACATTGAATTTCTGAGCAGCCTATAAAGTATCCAGTAAAATCGTATATCATTATGTTGCTCTTGTACACTAGCAGCGGCTGGAAATGTGAACACCAGACTCCGTTGTGAGCTTGCGAATATACTGAGCTTTTTCTCAGATCCCGTGATCCGTAAAATTTTGTGGCGGACTGTACATACACTGCTCAACTCATCCGTACATGTGGACACCTTCAACCAAGTATAAATGGTCAGCAAAGGTTAGGACATTTTTTTATTATGACTTTAAATACTGTCCAAGCCACAGTGTCCTGTGAAATAGGCATCAACACAGTATGAACACAGCACATGATTCTAGCAAGCTCTTGTTTTCAGCATCGACCCACAGGTGAGGGATGGGGCATGGGAATATGCAAGTGCAGCAAACAGCAGACTAGCTTGTGCAAGCTTCATCTCAAGGCTGTTTTATTTCTTCATTACCCCCAACATGGGCCAAAGATAAACATTTTGTTGAATCTGTGCTGTTGCACGAAGCATAGATACCTACCCCTCCCATTCCCTTTGTTCACAGCAGCTCCTCTTACTGGTCTTATCATTTATAAAATGAGAAGGAACTTGAAGTGAGGCAGAGGGGAAGAACTGATTTGGTTGCACGGAAGATGACTTGATGTGCTCATGCACTCTTCATAATCTTCTTCATGGGGCATATGTGCACTAAGATGTCTGCATCATCTATCTGTCATATCACGTCATCCATTAGCAGCTACATTTACAAATGGGTCAGCAGCAGCATCACAGTGTTTTGTGGCGTGGAAACTTAGAGTGGTCATACTAATAAAGGAGGGCATAAGTAATTATTTCTGAAAGAGTGGAGACTATGCGGTTCTGTACAATGGTTGGTGCATCACTAAGTAATCATCAGAGGAAAACAATAGCTGTCAAAGTTTGCATCAGTACTACTTGAAAGGGATACTAAAGTTACCCATTAAGTTGAGCTGTAATAGCAAATTACTTTTCTACAATAGAAAAACACCCCCTCTTATTATGAGCAGAGCCTTGGTAAGCAAGAACGTTAAAGGGGTAAAAAAAAAAGAAAAAAAAAAGAAAATAGGACCGGGAGTGATGCCGGCCTGAAGTTCTCACACCAGTTTGCCATGGCATTAATGATTTTGACAGCCTCTGCCCAGGCCTAGTTAATAGTTCATATGGTAAAGAAGAACCATATTACATTCTAAAGGGGCCAAATACTCCACACAGCAAGTTTCAAAACATCTGTGGCATTGAAACAATGCAAATACGTGACTTTGACATGCATGAAATCACACTGACATATCAGCCCTTGGTATGTAATTTAAGAAGGGAAAGCTGGACCTCAATTTCCTCTGGCCATAATCAACATTTTCCTACCAAATATTGACAATAAATTTCTGAAGCCATAGTTTGTCTATAAAACTGATTTCGTGTTGCTCTTCAGTATCCCATTAAAGGGTCTCTGAAAAAAAAATTGTTTAAGTGCAGAATAATTATTTAGACAAAGCCGTCTCACAAAAACTATATCACAGCATGCTACATAAAAACTCACCTATTTCTCACTATTTCTCACCTATTGCATCCCCTTTCCCCTCCCCCAGTACAGGGTAGCCAACCGGAGATAATCTCTGGTTAACCTCCCTGTCTTTCCTTTGCCTTTCTCTCTCTCTCTCTCTGACCAACATGATTAATTTCATCATCTTCTCATGCCACAATTCTTCCCCCCGAACTTCGATACTGTATTGCTATGGCTACATTAAACCTACTAAGTACAAGTGTCTACGTCTTCACCTGCGACGGCTGATTCATTTTCATCTGTGGCAGAAGCGAAACATTGTGCTTGCACAAGGGACATAACTCTAAATGTTCACCCCTTACTGGGGTAATGTGCAGCGCTACAAACGTTCTGAGACAACCATCGGCCCAAGGTGGTGGTGATGTCCTTCAAGGGCTGGATCTTACCACGGTGTAACTTTTTTGCATGCTACATAAAAGTGTTTTTCTGAGCGTGAAAGAAGCCTGCAAATGCACGTGAAATTGCCGCGCGGCTGGCCGCTCGAGGAACATTACGTGTATTCTCGAGCTTCTTTCATGCTCGGAAAAACACTTATATAGCCTATATTGAGGAACAGAAAGCTGTACGAGAGTTTTTCATGTCGCTATACAATTTTCTTGTGGACATGTTTAATCTAATTATAATTGAGAAGGTGATTAATTAAGATTAATGTTATAATTAGGCAGAATGAGAAAAATAGTTTGAGTATCTTTAAGCAATGGCAAACATTACCTTCATTCTATCCAACTACGCGACATTTGCATATTTTTAAACTCTGGTTAAAGTTAGCTGGGACACCCTGCATAAAGACCAAATGCAACATCTGGCTACAGCACAGGCTTACAATAGGTTGTATGAAGAAAGCAACTTTTCCAAATATGACAAATATTCTACAAAGACACAAGTAAAATGATTTTGAAATGAGCTTACCTGAACATTCTCAGACATGCAAAGTGCATGGCAGAGGTGTTGCACAATGTTAGAATCTCTGTATGCTTCCTTGAGCTCCTGAGTTGCCTGTGTGCGAGCCAAATTGCAACATTATAACACTCATCCAGCGCAGTATGCCCACATAGCAAATCTACCATTTAAAACAAGTGCATTCATTTTCACTGAATTATGTTCAAAATAAGACTTTTGGTGCAGATATTGTGACTTCTAAATTTCCCACTATGTATTGCACCAGGCAGCACTACACAGACTGCGCCATTAGGACTGCACAGCATGGTCTGGCATTTGAATAGGCAGACAATAGGCCTCGTGCACTGCCAAGCAAGAACTGCTAAGGTGCTAGTCGACTGCACCTTTGATATAATGTTTATACATTCTGAACGCTTCCACTGTCCAATGCAAAGAGCCAGGATGCATCTATTGCTTTCGACTGTGATTAGGTGCATGTTCTAGTGACGACAATCATTGGTAAATCACGTCTGAGCCTTGGTATTTCACATATGTGAAGATTGCTTCAAGCATGAATACCACATTAATTGTTCTGTCCCAATGCCAACCAGCTGATCAAAGCTGCATAGTTTGACCATGTAAAGTAACAAATTTGTATACCCCATCTTTCACTATGTTAATTAGTACAGTATGTGGTACACTGGCTGCATATTTTGCTAAGCTAGCAATTGGCTGGCCAAGTCTTTTTATATGTGCATGTGCCATCCTTCAAACTCTTTGGATCATCATTTAGGCTCCTGCTACTCCACTTTGCAAAACTTTGAAAAGAATTTAGAACCTTACTTCAGCACCTATACATTCGGTGTTCATGGTAATTTCAAGCGCAACCATGATTTTAGGCACCTCGTGGCATTGCTTTCTCCTGCTTTTAGTATGGTTTTGCCAAATATAAAGCACTTTTTTTGGTGAGATGGGGTACAGGCAACTCTCAGCCAGGCTGACACTTTTCCTGCCATTTGGCAGTCAGTTAACAAGAAAACTTAAGCTAACACAGAAACAATGCCTGCAAAACAGGCACAGCCTCCAGGTAACCATGTAACCCTATGTGCCAAGCTGGGACAAGCACTGGCTAAAGAATCCTACACTATTAAGCACTAAGCAGATGTAGTTATGATTTCAGTAAAAAAGCAGAAGCTACATCTTGCGACACTTAATGCATGCTGGACAGCTCTTTAACCTCACATGGTCAGTGTGCATCTTGCCAGACCTTAATATTAATTAGTAGATTTCAGAGCACACCTACCAATGTGCTGTTAGTAAACCACAGTGTAAATATGAAAACGTCTGTATAAAAACCAAAAATACTACATCACAGAAGTGAAATTTTACATTTTATTTTCTCGCAAAACTGTGTAAAAAACTGTCACAGCTAAGTTTTATACATTGAAACTCAACAAAATCAACTACAAATGTGATTTAAACTGTAAATAAACCCATCTAAAAATATAAGTTCTGACAGGTTTGCATAAACATGACTGATCTGCACGCCATACAATTTAGAAAGCCAAGCTTAACTGCGTAAGATGCTATAGTTGTTAATTTTACTATACTTTCAATTTATACTATAATAACAAAGCTACAATCACGTAATGATGGTGCCTATGAACTGGGATACCTTCAGCTGCTTTCTTGGAAAGACCCTTAAAAGCACACATCATAGTTCCAATGTGATTACCTGGTAGGCCAACACTCATACATTAAATGCAACATAATTCAATGGTTACCAGAGGTACTTAGATGTGGATGCCTGGATGCCCCCTTAGAAAACTCGGAGGTAAATCTTCCTTACAGCAAGCAGTGCTAGGCTATCTCTCTCTCTCTGTTTTTTTTTTGTCGTGAACACAGTTGTATATATTGCTGTTCATGAGAAAATATGTTATTTGGTGATTACAGCCACCTAGACCATCTATGAAGATGCGTGGTTGGTATTCGTAACAGTAGCTGATTAATTTCCCAAACAACATTAGCATAAATGTAACAATGGCAACATAAAAACACCACCCATTGTGAATGACTCATAGGGATGCTTGTACATAGCATAAGGATTGAAAAATGTAAGAAGCTTTATTATACCTTTGCCCTTTGACAACTTACTGTGTGGCAACTTACAGTCAGTAATACAGGCTTTTTACCAGTGTTAAATTACTTCTACAAGTGGTCCCAGGTGACAGGCTGACTGAACAGTTTAACTGCTGAATAGACAAAAAGCTGGATTTATATTAAGAATGTACCTTTGAATGAGTTAAGCATGCTGTTTTGAATGGTGCAGTTTCTGTGATTGGGTTTTGCGTAAAAATTGCAGTGTCACAGGGGACACTTTCAATCGTGATCGAGCCTGACCAGGATCGAATTTGTAAATTGCGATTGGCAGATTGGCTCCTTTGCACAAGCTGCAGAAGGGAGCCAATCCTGGTTAAGAAATTTGATGCCACTCGCCAACATTACAATCAAAAGTGTACTGTGTGACTTGGGTATTAGGCAGCCCACGGTTGACAGGCAGAAGCTTGAATTTTGTAACTGTATAGAAAATGTGGCTTCTTCAAAACCGCAAAGGTTAATTGGCTGAGTTTTATGGTTCACATACATACTAAGCGTAATTTTGCAATGCACAGTCCTTACATACCACAAGCAGAACCAGTCCCTAGCAAGCAATGTGCCACACAGCATACACTGCAATGTGCCACACCCAGCAGGAGCAGCTTTCCTGGCTCATTTTACACTTTGGTCACGAAATCAGGAGCACAAACTATCCTCACACAAACCTCACGAATGGAATCGCTATCTGGAAACCATTCTGCTGATGCTTGATTTCACCTGCCAAATGTAGCAACATGTACCAGTGCTTCTCAATATGACATTAGTACTGGTTTTTGGCGCTTTTGATGTGACCAAGGTTTCAACCCCCCCCCCCCTTTTTTGTGACAAGCATATGACCAAGCAGAGCGAGTCACTATGCATGTCTCGGCAATAGTGAACATTAAGAAAAAATTGGAGTCCCTTGATGCCTTCAACAGTACCTATTATAGCTTTAACAGAAAAAAAAAAAGTTCACACCTACAAAGCACTGCCTTGGAGCAAACAATGTGTAGCAGTAATGCCAGGGCGTGGGTTGAGATTCTCGTGTCTTTTTCAGGTTCCAGCTGACTTAAAATATTTTCCTTGTGGGCCTAGGTTTCATATTATGGTAAATCGTATCACAGACACACATAGTGACAGAAAATGTGACGACACATGAACATCTTTTCTGCTTTTCAGTGTGCCTGCACAATTCTAGGTTTCATGTTTTTGGCATTGTGCTTGCGCCAAAACAGTACAGCGATGTGCAGTTGGTGCACCATTTGTTGCGGACATTTAAGCACTTCGTGCCAGGTGACACACACACACACACACACACACACACACACACACACACACACACACACACACACACACACACACACACACACACACACACATTTCGGTGACAAAGTTGCAACGTGATGACAGTCAATTTCTAATAATTACTGAAATTGCTATTTGTCAGAGAGGACAAATACAGCAAAAATTGATAAGTATATTACCACCTACATGCTGCTGTTCTCTAGACTGCAGAGTGCCTTCACAACTGTGACTAACACTGCAAACTACACAGGTAACATTGTTTGCACGTCTGCTAGATCAGCGA
The DNA here is from genome assembly GCF_050947875.1 of Dermacentor variabilis. Classification (NCBI taxonomy): domain Eukaryota; kingdom Metazoa; phylum Arthropoda; class Arachnida; order Ixodida; family Ixodidae; genus Dermacentor; species Dermacentor variabilis. Next base: position 190,079,988 of record NC_134568.1, on the reverse strand, counting down.
AAGCAGTGCTTATGATTGCATGCGTGGAAAGCTAAAAAATAATCACGGTGCGAGAACAATATATATCAGATCAGTGTTTTAACACAAGTAACAATAACTATTCGTAACGCGCTTTCATTCTACTAAAACGAAACCTTCGTTCGTATGGAAGGCAGGAGGGCAGGGGCACCACACACAGCTCAGAGTACGTGAACTCCGCTCGTTTGTAATAAAAATGTAGGAAATGAAAAAAAAAAAAAAAGCGAAAGCAGGTTACATTGGGCGACTTTTAACCGTTAAACGAGAACAGAAGTCACATCAAGCCTTTTAATAGGCGTTTCAAAGGATAGGGAACAGCGATTCTTCAAATTTCCTATTAGCGTTTTTGCCTGTCTTAACGCACGTGGGACATGTGCGTGTGACATGCGCTCGTATGCTTAAACACAGTTAACTGCGCCAAGAGAAGTGACCAAGATGGGTGCTTATTTAGGACATTTCAACGTGGATTCGGTGAAGAATTCCGGCATATTTTGCAAAAAGTAACGTACCTGAGCAATCACAGCATTGTCAGGGACCAACAAGCGCAACAAAATGCTCTCGAGGGAGGCTGCCATGTTGACTGGCAGCTCGTTGCGCCACAAGTGACGGTTATAGGAGATTCAAAGCTATTAGCAACGCTAAGGCGTTACGCTAGACTGCTTGTTAAAAGTTGTGTCGCTCTACATAGAGTTTCCTGTCGCTCTAGACCTGCGCCACACTACGATACGGTGGCTGCTAGACCGGCTAGGCTACTAGACTTATGACTAGACCACGACCTACTGAACTCCAGACCTGCACAGATCTCCCTCTCCAGCACGCCTGGTCTAGTTCGCCCCTTTTGCCGCTAGGGAAAGAACGTACGAGCAAACTGGCGCTAGTTATAACCTGCTCGCTGTCGTCTGCTTCTGCGTTCTGTTCAGCGCTTGTCTTGCCATTTCGGCAGGCACAGAGCGCTTCTATTGGCGGTAAATGAATAAATTCACAAATATACAAAAGAAGACATATTTACGAATGCTTTGCGTTTTAATAGTGAAACTAGAAGAGGAGGAGCGGTGCAAGAAATGTAAACAACGAGCATAGGTGGCCGCTGCAATGCTAGATCGACAGCATAAGTTTCCCTTTCCTAGCCTCCGTAAGAGACTGGAAAAATTGTTTTAAAAAATTCATAGGATAATCTAGCCTTTTTTAGTTGATTACAGACAGCCTAATGTCGTAGATGACATTAGGATTTGCTGCTGTGTGCCGTAGTGAAAGGCAGATGATCTAGTAAAAGTATTCACGAGTAAGTCCTCCGCCCGATATGTGCAATAGGTTGATCGATTCTGTTTCAAGGGAAGGTGAGCACATCTTGTTTTTAATGTCGTTGGATGTCTAGCTCAGTGGAAAGCTTGCAAAAAATTAAGCGATCCCAGTGCTAAACGTGCTGCACTGCAGGCCTTAAAGATCGTGTCACGGAACTCTTTTCAAATTGTAAAGCTAGCTTTTCTGCGTGGTACGGCGGCAGCATAACGTTGGTGCTTAAGAGGAAGCTTTAGCTCGAGTGCTCCTATCTAAATACATGTAAAAGGAGAATTCGTTTTTCTCGGCAACCACTGCACCAATTTTGACGAGATTTGTCGCATTTAAACGAAAAACATAGAATCTAGTGACTGTTGGTTTCGAATTTTTGAGTTAGATTGTGAATTTTTTTATTAAAAATTGGCAAAAATCGGAAATTTTCAAAAAACGAAACTATCAAGTTTACAACTCTGTAACTTAACCACTAAAAATGATAATACAATTCTGTGAATTGCATCTAATAGTACATCTAAAGCGGACAAAATTGATATGTTGCACATGAATATGAAAAAATTTAATCATAGGGAAATACAACTTTTGCAAAACCGTTGTAACCAACGTAACAAATTCACGTAAGATATAAAATGACGTATGGAATTTGTCCGCTTTGAATGATCTAATGAATGCCGTTTACAGAACCACGATATCAGTTCTTGATGCAGAGCTATGAATTTGTAAACTTCGTGATTCTATATTTTTCAAACGGTCAAATATTTTAAAATCGTTTTAAGAAAATTCAAGCCCTAAATCGAAATTCCGCTTCCAACAGTCACTAGAATTTAACTTTCTCTCTCAAATGCGGCAAATTTCATCAAAATCGGTCCAGGGGTTATCTCATAAAAACGTTTTTGCGTTTTACATGTATTTGAATAGGCCGCGTCGGAGTTGGGCCCGAGCTAAAGCTTCCTCTTAAGATACGTACGCAGTGAAGCTGTGTGCATAATTCACATTTTGAACTCGCGACGCATTCACGGACAACTTTTAAGATCGAGTTAAAATGAGTGGTAATCGTTCTGTCGTCGAACATTACGGTGGCTTCAAGTTTCTAAAGAGCGCAGAAGCGAATTTTACAACGTGTACAATGAAACTGTTGTGTACGTTGCGAACTCTATACACAATGTGATTTATAATAATCTGCTTGAAAAAGGCAATAGGAGCGGTTATTTAACGCTATTTTAGAGAGCAGCGGACTACATGCTCCGACATTTTTTAGGTTCGGGCAGTCAACTTTTGGAGCCAAGTAACCGATCAAAGCCTTGTGACATCACTGTCACTGTGTTAGCAGAAATCATCAACTAGAGAAGCAGGTCGTCACAACACAACAGCTGCCGTACGAATTACAACGCCGCACAGCCGCCCACCGCGTAGCAGACGAACAGGTTATAAAAGCGCCACCTACGGCCGTCGGTTGAACGAAAGTGGGCGCAAGCTGCTCCCATAGAAGCCGGATATCTGTGCAGGTCTGGAGTTCCAGTAGGTCGTGGACTAGACGGTCAACGCAACAGGCTACATTTACCGTAGCGCGCCGCCGCCGGATGAGGCAAAAATTTTTGCAACTTTCATAGAGCGTGTGACAGTCTAATTTCTCAAAAACAATATTTAGCGGTATTTTCGAGGCACACATTTATGATAAGGTATTTTAATTTCGTACAACATAGTACGTCGCCTCCTTGACCAGACGACACGCGTTCTCGGTGCACGATTTTAGTAAACTCCGATTAGATGCTGCAGGTAACGTCATAAATTTGTCAACAGCTGGTACTGAAGTGAAAGGATGGATTGATTTATTCGTTGATCCATTCAGTTCAACGATGGGAAGCAACGTGAGACGCCGCAAGGGCTTTGAAGTAACTAAGACAAGCTAGGGTTTTAAATGCGAAGCATTTCTTGGCGAACATTTGCCACTTTGACAATATCTATCTAGCAGCCTATGTCTTGGTGCTCTCACGGTCGTTTCGTTAACTTGGTATGTACCAAAATTAGCATAGTGTGACAAGAGTGTAGACGAACATGAATGATCGCGGTCATAACACGAATATCATGACGTGTGTCATGTAGGTCATGAAACAGCCGTCTACGTCTTGGTATGTACCAAAATTGACATATTATGACAAGAGTGTATGACAAAAACAAATGATAGGTCATGACTGGAATATCATGATATGCGTGTCATGTAGGTCATGAAACAGCCACCTACGTCTTGATATGTACCAAAATCGGCATAGTATGATAAGAGTATGACCAAAATGACAGGTCATGACATGCGTGTCATGTAGGTCATGAAACAGCTGCCTATACGTCTTGGTGCTCTCAAGGTCGTTTCGTTAAGAGGAAGCTTTAGCTCGGGCCCAACTCCGACGCGGCCTATTCAAATACATGTAAAACGCAAAAACGTTTTTATGAGATAACCCCTGGACCGATTTTGATGAAATTTGCCGCATTTGAGAGAGAAAGTTAAATTCTAGTGACTGTTGGAAGCGGAATTTCGATTTAGGGCTTGAATTTTCTTAAAACGATTTTAAAATATTTGACCGTTTGAAAAATATAGAATCGCGAAGTTTACAAATTCATAGCTCTGCATCAAGAACTGATATCGCGGTTCTGTAAACGGCATTCATTAGATCATTCAAAGCGGACAAATTCAATATGTCATTTTACATCTTACGTGAATTTGTTACGTTGGTTACAACGGTTTTGCAAAAGTTGTATTTCCCTATGATTAAATTTTTTCATATTCATGTGCAACATATCAATTTTGTCCGCTTTAGATGTACTATTAGATGCAATTCACAGAATTGTATTATCATTTTTAGTGGTTAAGTTACAGAGTTGTAAACTTGATAGTTTCGTTTTTTGAAAATTTCCGATTTTTGCCAATTTTTAATAAAAAAATTCACAATCTAACTCAAAAATTCGAAACCAACAGTCACTAGATTCTATGTTTTTCGTTTAAATGCGACAAATCTCGTCAAAATTGGTGCAGTGGTTGCCGAGAAAAACGAATTCTCCTTTTACATGTATTTAGATAGGAGCACTCGAGCTAAAGCTTCCTCTTAACTTGGTAGGCTCGCCGCACACGGCTTCGCATAATATCGATTGCCACAGGTCGTGGGATCTGCCGGCTTTTTTAACGTGCATCCAAAGCGCGATACACGAAACGAGCTTAGCAAAAATTTCAATGCATATGTCTAAAAAATTGTATTTTATATGTAAAATATTTGTTGATGATGTGTGGTGTTTTATGGCGCAAGGGGTAGTAATGGCCAAAGAGCGCCATGACACATGGTAATATTAACGATGTATTGCGGATGGCATGGACAATGAATTCCTCATGGTAGATGTGACATGGCTGTAAAAGGGCATAAAACAATGCTGTATATGGCGTAAAACATATAGGCACTAAAATAATGACACTGACTAGCTAGTGATGTGGGTTATGGCAATTGGGTTTCGTTAAAAACATGATACAAAAAAAAAACATAACAGTGTCAAAAGTGCTTCAAAAGAGCTTTTCTTACAAGGGCTGCTTGGCCCTTGCGCCACAAAACACTATATTCATCATCATTATACGAGGGCTGTTAATCAGGTGCTCAAATTATCTGGACAAATGATTTCCAGGGTGTCCATTTCAGCTAAAAACTCTAAGGCGATTTAGAGATTAAAAAGTGGTTCATTGCTAAGAAAAAATGCCGGGTGCAGAGGTATGGTTTCGCATATACAGAAGGGAAATACTTTTTCTTATCTGCTTCTATTGCAGGGCATTGAAAAATAATATGGAGAACTGTGAGATTATTGCCGCACTTAACAAGTAGGAGGATCGCTGCCAATCAAGAGGTAAGAATGAGTACTCTAAGTGTGTTCTATTCTTAATTGGCAAAGAAATACTTCCTTATATCGTGCTAATTTTCCAGTTATCCAGTTTCCTAGTTTTCGTTTTATCACATGCAGCTTATTCATTACTTGGGTATTCCATTGTCCTTGTCAATGCTTTCTTAGCTTACGGCGTAGAAAAGACTTGAGGACTGTGGAAAGGATAGGAATGTTTGCATCTGTGTCGCTATAAGTCACTGACGCAGCGTTTTCGTCAGCAGCTTCATTGCCTTTTATACCTTTATGAACAGCAACCCAGCATATGACAATCACTTGATTGTACATATATGCGGAGCACAACAAACTGTACAGCTTATTAAAAACTGAGTTCTTATGTTTTCGTGGAATAATTAGAGCTCTGACTACACTTAATGAATCTCTAAACAGAATAGTTCTAGCGAGATTTGTGAGCCTTCTTTTGGGTAGCCGAGGTTATAGCGTAAATTTCCGCTGTAAAGATACTTGTGTGTCGATTTAGTGCCCGGGATGTTGAAAATGAAGGTCCTTGAGCGGCGTAAGAAAGACCAGCAGAGGACTCGGAGGCATCTCTATAATATTCTGTACAGGAGTACTTCTCCTGAAGTTCACGAAAATGGGAGTGTATATGTGCTTCCGGCGCACGCTCTGATATTTATACAAAAAAGACGGTGCATTGAATGGTCTGCCATTCCCACGAGAGGGGGGGGGGAGGGAGGGAAGTAGGTGAGTGGGAGCCATTAGGACATTCTTTAGAAATGGGACGCCTGTTTTTTCTGCCAGTGCTATCAAATGCAGGTTCAATGGAGCCCTAATACCTGGGCGCTTGAGAAATAGCCTGGCAGTAGAGACGTCACGAATAGATGAGTGACATGGATGCTCCACATCTGATTTAACCTTGAGAGCTTAGGAAAAACTTAGATATGTCCTTTGGATATGTAATGACCATTCATTAGATTCCACATACAGGCTTCCTACGGGACTTGTCTTGAAAGCACCTGTAACCATAGGCGTGTACCTAAGTGGTGAATGGGATCTAGCATCGTCAAAGCACTAGGCGCAGCAGAGCTATACACTACAGCTCCGTACTTGACGCGGGACCGTACAAGGCTTTTGTAGAGGCTCAAAAGGCATCTCCTGTCACTTCCCCAAGATGTGCTGGACAAGAGCTTCAGTAAATTCATTGTCTTCAGTCACCTCACTCTCAGATACCTGAGGTGGGGAAGAAATGTTAGTTTGGAGTCTAAGACAATTCCTGAAAAAATATGTTCGTGGCTGACAGATAGCCGTTGCCCATTAAGATAGCGGGGTCAGGCGGTATACCACTCTTTTACGAGAATAGAACGCACGTGCTTTTTTGAGGGTTCAATTTAAATCCATTCTCCTCAGCCCACTTAGATAATTTGTTTAGGCCAAGCTGTACATGTCACTCACAGATATAAATATTACATGATTTAAATCCTATTTGTATGTCATCCACATACGCAGATTAGAACATTGTGCATGGTATGACCCAACATAGGGAATTCATTTTTGCAACGAATACGGTGCAGCTCAGTACACCACCTTGTGGTACACCCGTTTCCTGTGTAAATGGACGAGATAACACATTAACAACCCTGACACGGAACGTGCGATTAGAGAGAAGCTTTGAACCATGTTCAAGAGGTTGCATCGGACACCCATACCATCCAGATCGTGAAGAATTCCAAAACGCCAAGTTGTGTCGTATGCCTTCTCCATATCTAAAAATACCGATAATAAAAACTGGTTATCTTGGGTACTAGGCGCGAACGCAAACACGACACAAGGAAGGAGACGGGACAGAGCGCCACTTACAACTGCTTTATTCGGATGCACATCACACACTTATATACCCGTCTTAGACGCAAGGAACGCAATCACATCAATATTAATATGGAAGCGAACTGGTTAAATATTTCTTTTCAGCCATATATAAAGATATTGATGGGTCGCTGACGCACATGCTTCCTTTCTTTCCGATAAAGGAAGCTTCAATTACTTCCCGAGCTTTTTTATCTCTACACTTTGCTAGAATCCGCGCCCCCGCAAAACATGGCTCACATGAGCGTGACGGACAGGACTTAATGTGCTTGGGAATGTTTGGCCCTTCTTTATCTTGCTCTAAATTTCTTTCATGTTCCCTAATTCGGTCGTTAACGCAGCGCCCAGTTTGCCCTATGTAGGAGCGGCCGCATGAGAGGAAGATTTCATTTCGTACACGACACCTTCGGCGCACTTCATAAACGGTCGCCCATGCTTGGTGCCGCATCCATTTTTATCGTCTCGTATTCTTTCGATACTGTGGTGGTGCCCTATGTACACGAGATGGCCCACAATTTAAAGAAAGTTGCTAGCAGACATGGGGTGCCGCTTGTGTTTTCAGCCCCCAAAAGGCTAGGAAGCCTTTGTTCTCGTATCGTATCAAATACTTGACTCCTGCAAGGAGTCAAGTATTTTGTTGCTTTCAAGATAATGGATCAGGCGTCTGTTTACCATTTTCTCAAAGAGTTTCCATAAGCAGATTGTCAGGGCTATAGACCCGTAGCTGCTGGCCGAAGACGGATCCTAGCACTCTTTGAGAATAGGAATTATGACCGCTTGCTTACAGGTAGATGGAATATAGCTTGCAGAGAATATGGCGTTAAAGAGTGCTAGTAGTGTTTTGTGTACTTCGGGGTGTAAGCATTCGATCATCTCGTAAACTATTCGATCGTTTCCTGGAGCCGATTTATTGCAGCAATTTAGTGCATCCTGAAATTCCACCATGTTAAATGGACAGTTGTAAGGTTCATTTCTATTTCCTTTCCGATCCAGAAGCTGTTGCTCTGCTTGTCGCTGGTATCTCAGGATTGTATCTGAGTGATGGGATGAACTAGAAATGTACTGAAAATGCGCCCCTAGAGAGTCAGCTTGGTCCTCAATAGTGCTTCCTTGTGTATTTGCTAAAGGTAAAGGATGAGTTTCGCGGCGTTTTATTTTGTTCACCCTGTTACAGGCTTTTCGTGCGCCTGTATTTGAATTGATGCTACCGATGTATTTTCCCCAACTTCCCCGTTTAGCGCGGCGGCGTGTTCTTCTACCTTGTGACTTTATTTTCTTGAAGCTGATCAAGTTCTCCGCAGTTGGAGAGTCGCGAAAGTGACTCCAAGCCTTGTTTTGATTTCTACGAGCTTCGTTACACTCTGCGATCCGCCAGGGAATACGTTGTTTGGGGGGCGATCCATTTGCTTCGGGGATACATAGTGAAGCAGCCTGAACAATAAACGCTGTCAGATATGACGCTGCATCATCAATAGGAAGTGTAGAGATGTCTTCCCAGGTCATGCGTATGAGTTCTTTATAGCGTTTCCAGTCGGCTGACTCGACTTTCCAGTCGGGGACGCGTCGAGAGCACTCATCACCTTTTGTTAACTTTATGACAAACGGAAAATGGTCGCTCCCATATGGATTCTTAATCACGTTCCACTCTAGATACGGCACGAGTGTACCTGATGCAATGCTTAAATCGATAGATGAGTATGTTTTGTTCGCCACGCTATAGATTGTAGGCTCTTTATTATTTAGTAAGCATGCACCTGTAGTGAGGAGGAAGTTTTCTACTAAGCGTCCTCTGGCATCACAACGACCACCTTCCCAAAGGGTGTTGTGTGCATTAAAATCTCCCACGACAATATAAGGTTCGGGCAGTTCATGGATAAAGCTCCGAAATTCTGTTTTTGAATGATGGTAGTTCGGGGGGGGAGGGTATAAGGGGGTAATTGTGACCAGCTTATAAAAGAGTGCTGCACGGACCGCAGCTACCTCTAGGGGCGTTTTAAGCTGTAATTGCCGGCAAGCAACGCTATCGCCAAATCATCCGATGAGGCAAGGACGTCGTTGTGGTCTTTTCGGTAAATGGCATATACTGCCGGAGAAAGTTCGTGTGTGAAGGATTAAGACGTGTTTCTTGGAGACACAGCTCCTTTGTATTGCAAGAGTTCTTTGTAAGAGTTCCTTTTAATGCCGTCTAGATTGGGGAGTAAACCCTTGACATTCCACTGTAATATCAGTGTATCCATATTATACACTCTAAAAACAGTTGCACCCTTTGGGGTGTTTATTTGCCACACAACAATAATCGTCATCTGTCTTGTCCACATTTCCTTTCTTTAACGCGGCGAGTCCGGTACTTTCCAGTAACGAACGGCATGCGCGTTATCAGCATGACATAGCATTCCCGATAGGAAAGTAACGAGCACAGCGTTTTCAAGAAAGGAAATGCGGGCAAGACAGATGACGATTATCGTTGTGTGGTAAATATACACTCCAAAGGGTGTAAACTTTTCTTATCACAATGGGAGGACGAAGAAGGAATGACGATGCTGTATTGAAGACGCTGGAACGACCACGACTGCGTGATGTCTATTGTGCGACGGCGACGCAAGGATGGTGAAGCAATGACGATGATGGCATGGCGACAATGGGAGGACGAAGAAGGAATGATGATGCTGTATTGAAGACGCTGGAGCGACCACGACTGCGTGATGTCTATTGTGCGACGGCGACGCAAGGATGGTGAAGCAATGACGATGATGGCATGGCGACAATGGGAGGACGAAGAAGGAATGATGATGCTGTATTGAAGACGCTGGAACGACCACGACTGCGTGACGTCTATTGTATGACGACGATGCAAGGAAAGCGACGCAATGACGATGATGGCATGACGACAATGGGAGGACGAAGAAGGAATGATGATGCTGTATTGAAGACGCTGGAGCGACCACGACTGCGTGACGTCTATTGTATGACGACGATGCAAGGAAAGCGACGCAATGACGATGATGGCATGACGACAATGGGAGGACGAAGAAGGAATGATGATGCTGTATTGAAGACGCTGGAGCGACCACGACTGCGTGACGTCTATTGTATGACGACGATGCAAGGAAAGCGACGCAATGACGATGATGGCATGACGACAATGGGAGGACGAAGAAGGAATGATGATGCTGTATTGAAGACGCTGGAGCGACCACGACTGCGTGACGTCTATTGTATGACGACGATGCAAGGAAAGCGACGCAATGACGATGATGGCATGACGACAATGGGAGGACGAAGAAGGAATGATGATGCTGTATTGAAGACGCTGGAGCGACCACGACTGCGTGACGTCTATTGTATGACGACGATGCAAGGAAAGCGACGCAATGACGATGATGGCATGACGACAATGGGAGGACGAAGAAGGAATGATGATGCTGTATTGAAGACGCTGGAGCGACCACGACTGCGTGACGTCTATTGTATGACGACGATGCAAGGAAAGCGACGCAATGACGATGATGGCATGACGACAATGGGAGGACGAAGAAGGAATGATGATGCTGTATTGAAGACGCTGGAGCGACCACGACTGCGTGACGTCTATTGTATGACGACGATGCAAGGAAAGCGACGCAATGACGATGATGGCATGACGACAATGGGAGGACGAAGAAGGAATGATGATGCTGTATTGAAGACGCTGGAGCGACCACGACTGCGTGACGTCTATTGTATGACGACGATGCAAGGAAAGCGACGCAATGACGATGATGGCATGACGACAATGGGAGGACGAAGAAGGAATGATGATGCTGTATTGAAGACGTTGGAACGACCACGACTGCGTGATGTCTATTGTATGACCATGACGCAAGGACGTCGACGCAATGGCGATGATGGGATGGCGACAATGGGAGGACGAAGAAGGAATGACGATGCGTATTGAAGACGATGGTATGACGACAACGGCGTGACGACGACGGTATGTTTGCGTTGAAGTTCACGTTCACGTTGACGTCGCTCGCCGGCCCAGGCGTTTTGGGTTAACAATATGTCCGGTAATTAACGGCCGTTCGTGCCAAGACAGCAGCCAAGACCCAATTTTTCGCAGCCTAGCGCGCTGTGAAAAATTGTTGATTAGATCTTTCTATGTATAGCCAAATATTTCCCCTGTTTTGTTTGATGAGGCCAGCTCTTCTACTGAAAGTTTAATATCTTCTTATAGCAAGCACAGAATAATCCTTCATGGTGATTTTAATACATATGAAATTGATTGGAACAGCTTAGATATTCTTATTACAATCATTACATAGAGAAGAAATGCAGCCTGTTGTTGGACTTTCTGTCCTTATGTTTTCTTCAGCAACATAACTTGATCGCCAATTCATGTGGCAACGTTTTAGACGTTTGCATCTCGAATGCTCATATTTTAGATGCCTCTCATTCTGACACGTCCCTTGTGCGCCCCGATAAGTATAAGTTTCATCCGTCACTTGAGATAACTGCCTCTTTGTCAGCCCTGAGGCAGAGCTCCTTCCAATGGCATAAATTAATCCTCTGGCTTTGCTTTCAAACGTGGTGATTATGTCGGTTTATACGATTTCTTTTCCGCCACCGATTGGTCACTGGTTACAGACAAAACCAATGTTAATGACCAAGTAGATCAGCTTACGGAGCTTGTTTTGAGCAGTATGCGCAAATACATTCTCCAGTACAGACCTAAACACTCTAAATATCCCCCCTGAATGTCGTTTAAACTCATAATTGCCGTAAAAATAAAGATCGCGAGCACCAAAAATCTAGAATTTCTCTGCCTAATGAGTGGAGAGAAGAATTCCGCTTTTTTCTGGCTCTCTGTAAACGCCCCTATAAGCGGGATCACGACTCATATATATTGCATTCTTGGAAAAGAGCGCCTCCAAGCGGCCGACGGAATTTCGGAAGTGCACCTGTAAGCGCTCTAATATACGTGAAGAGTATCTTCGCCTGCTTGATTCAAGGGGAGTAGAAGTCCAAGCAGTCGCGGATTGTTTTGCTGCCTATTTTTTCATCATTATGTAAAGCTGCAGGGGAATCAGGAGGACACGATGGTTCCTGCATCTAGTGCTGTCTTGTTTGATGAAAATCTCATCCACGAATGCCTTAAACGCTTGAAGCCTTCCCCATCGTGCAACCCCGATGGCATCCCCTCCGCAGTTCTAAAGCTTACAGAAGTATATTTGCTGCAGTATTGACATCTATGTTTAACAACTCTTTGAGCGCTTCCACTTTCCATTACATATGGAAAACTGCTCGAGTTTTCCCTGTATTTAAGTCTGGCTGTAAAACCGACCAATGACTTAGCGGTAAGAGGGAAAATAGAGGAATTCCAGATCAAGTTACAGAACAGGTATACGGCTTTAACTCAGGAAGAGTACCTTAGTGTTGAAGCAATGAACGACAATGTTGTGGGCATCATTAAGGAGTGTGCAATAGAAGTCAGTGGTAACTCCGTTAGACCGGATACCAGTAAGCTGTCGCAGGAGACGAAAGGTTTGATCAAGAAGCGCCAATATATGAAAGCCTCTAACCCTACAGCTAGAATAGAACTGGCAGAACTTTCGAAGTTAATCAACAAGCGTAAGACAGCTGATATAAGGAAGTATAATATGGATAGAATTGAACATGCTCTCAGGAACGGAGGAAGCCTAAAAGCAGTGAAGAAGTAACTAGGAATTGGCAAAAATCAGATGTATGCGTTAAGAGACAAAGCCGGCAATATCGTTACTAATATGGATGAGATAGTTCAAGTGGCTGAGGAGTTCTATAGAGATTTATACAGTACCAGTGGCACCCACGACGATAGTGGAAGAGAGAATAGCCTAGAGGAATTCGAAATCCCACAGGTAACGCCAGAAGAAGTAAAGAAAGCCTTAGGAGCTATGCAAAGGGGGAAGGCAGCTGGGGAGGACCAGGTAACAGCAGATTTGTTGAAGGATGGTGGGCAGATTGTTCTAGGGAAACTGACCACCCTGTATACGCAATGCCTCATGATCTCGAGCGTACCGGAATCTTGGAAGAACGCTAACATAATCCTAATCCATAAGAAAGGAGACGCCAAAGACTTCAAAAATTATTGACCAATCAGCTTACTGTCCATAGCCTACAGAGTATTTACTAAGGTAATCGCAAATAGAATCAGGAACACCTTAGACTTCTGTCAAGCAAAGGACCAGGCAGGATTCCGTAAAAGCTACTCAACAATAGACCATATTCACACTATCAATCAGGTGATAGAGAAATGTGCGGAATATAACCAACCCCTATATATAGCTTTCATTGATTACGAGAAAGCGTTTGATTCTGTCGAAAGCTCAGCAGTCATGGAGGCACTACGGAATCAGGGTGTAGACGAGCCATATGTAAAAATACTGAAAGATATTTATAGCGGTTCCACAGCCACCGTAGTCCTCCATAAAGAAAGCAACAAAATCTCAATAAAGAAAGGCGTCAGGCAGGGAGATACTTATTTATTATTTATTTATTTAGCAATACTGTAAGCCTTTTTACAGGCTCATACAGGAGTGGGTCACAATCAAAACAACAAAACAATGTTGGTCAAAAACAGAAGAAAGGAATGAAATACGCTAATTATTACAATTTAAAGATATAACATGAAAACAAAACGACAGACCAAAGCACACAGTAGAAGGCAGATAATACAGGGAAGGGGTAAGAGCTACGAACAATTCAGATACGGTGGGAAACGGCCAAAACACAGTTGCGGAACGCAACGTTGTAGCGAAGCAGTAAATAATCGGAAACAGACCTAATCATAAAACAAGTGCACGTATTCTGGTTGCGAATTCTTCGATGGAGTCAACATGTGCAATTGGTTCCGGCAGACGGTTCCAGGCTTAAATTGCAGATGGAAAAAATGAATATTTAAATGTGTTGCAACGCGCAGAAAACTGTATGATGCACTTACGGCGATTTGTTCTTTCCGAATGTTGGAAGGGTGGCCTAATGTACTTTGTTTTATCTATATTTACGTGCCCGTGATAAAGAAAGAAAAGGAACTTCATGGCAGCGATACGCCTTCCTGATGTTAGAGTCGGGATATTTGCTTGTTCACGTAAAGCAGTGACGCTGTCGTACGGCGAGTATCTGGAATAAATGAAACGGAGTGCCATGCGCTGTATTCTATCAAGTTTATCAATGAGGTAAGACTGCTGCGGGGACCATACAATACTGGCATACTCAAGTATTGGCTAGACGAGGGTTTTGTACGCAGTTAATTTGACATGGGATGGTGCTGTTGACAATTGCCGACGTAAGAAATTGAGCTGCCTAAATGCCTTTGCACATGCGATATCAATGCGAGTGTCCCATTTGAGCGAGCTCGAGAATGTCACACCCAAATATTTTACAGATCTGATCTTATTATAGCTGTGCCTCTTATGTTATAAGTGAACATGTCAGGTACTTTTTATGTGTAAAAGTGATGCATGCTGTTTTACTGATGTTGAACTTCATTCCCCATCAATCACACCAATTCGCAATGCTGTTTAGTGAGGCATTTAGTTTATCATCCACAGACCGAACAGTTGTGCAGACAACACAATCATGTGCAAAAAGACGTACGGTTACGTTAGGCTGAACACATGAGGGGATGTCGTTGACATACACAAAAAAGAGCAATGGCCCCAGCACGGACCCCTGTGGCACACCAGAAAAGACTTCAAGGCTCTCTGACTCATTGTTTACAGATGCATATTGTGATCTGAGTGTGAGGTAAGATTCTATCCACACAACAGTGTTAGATGCAATGCCAATAAGTAAGTTTTTCGATCAGTTCACAGTGAGGCACGCGATCGAAGGCTTTGGAGAAATCGACGAATATGGCGTCTGCTTGTTGTCCGGAATCAATTATCTCTGCAAAGTCATGCGAAATTTCCAATAGCTGTGTCACTGTAGAAAGGCCCTTCCTGAAGCCATGCTGTTTAGGGTATATCAAGTTATTGTTTTCGAAGTAACTAATAATGGATTTGTTGATAATGTGCTCCATTAATTTGCAACAGCAGCTTGTTAAAGAAATTGGTCGGTATGTGTCTGTGTGCAACCTATTGCCACTTTTGTGAATCGGTATTACTTTTGCAACGAGCCAGTCTGAAGGTAATGCAGCTGCTTGAAGCGACGCCGTAAAAATCCTGTGCAAGAACGGAGCTAGTTGGGCAGCAAATCGTTTTAGAAACGTATTGGAAATATTATCGGGGCCGGGTGTTTTTTTGTGTCAATGTTCAAGAGTAGGTTCAGTATGCCTGGCTCAGTTATAACTACGTCAGGCATCGCTGAATCAGATGCAAACGAAACATCGCTTGGACGGGGAGAGCGTGTGAACACGGATTGGAAATGGGCATGAAAAGAGTTAGCAATAGTGTGTGCATCATGGGTAAGAAATCCTGCGATTTAAATTTGCACTATCGGGTTTGCAGGTTTTGACAGATAGCGCCAGAATTTGTGCGGCTGATTGTGCATGAAGTTCGTCAGAGTATTCGAGAAAAAGTTATCTCTCTCCTTTTTTAATTCAGACTTCAACGCAGCCGAAAGATGCGCGATTTCCAGTGGGTTTTGTTTTTTCTTGCGCATCCTTCGCAATTTTCTTTTCAAGTGGATGATACTGCGGGTAATCCAGGGTGTTTTTCTATTTGTTCGTTTACGTATTGTGGGGATAAAATTTTCTTCACAATGTTTTATGGCACCCTTAAATTTCGCCCACAATCCATTAACATGGATTGTGTTTTGCGGTCATTTATCAGTTCCGGGCAGAGCAGCGTCAACATATGTACGCTTAATCACAGTTCTATTTTTCTCGCCGTCCCACGCGTACCAGCTGTTGCCAATTTTCATTTTATCAAACCGAAGGCTCACCTTTTCACCTTTCGCGCGATCAACCTTCGACGACTGCCACAACTTCTTCCGCACTTTCCGAACAGTTGGCGAAAAATCCTCAGAAATAGATATGGTATTGGTTTCCAATTTGAAACAATTACGAAGGACGGCAGCTTTTTCAGAGAAGTCATACAAGCGTAGTATTACTGGTCGTTCTTTGTTCTCAATCTTTCTACCAATGCGATGAATGCGTTCGAGTGATCGCACCTCTACCTCGAGCTTTTCTTTAAATATGCTCTCCGTGACATGTTCTGCTAAGGATGTGTTAATTTCATCATTGTCTTCCTTTAGACCAAAGATGACAATGTTATTGCGGCTGCTGCGATTTTCTAGGTCATCCAGTTTTTTGGCCATGTGTGACACTTCTTTCTGTACGGCCGTAATTGCTACTTCACACTTGTCTACTTTCTCCTGGTAAAGATTGAGTGATGCGAGTACTCCTTCAATTTCTGTCAGCCTAGTATGCACATTAAGTAATCCGGTCTGTAAAAGCGTTTGAGAGGCCTGAATTTCAGTAACCACTTTAAGAACCTCGTCAATCTTAGGCCCTGCATTTTCTTCCACATCTGCACTCAGTTGTAATAGCAAATGCACAACATGCAATGATTCACAGCAACAGCGGAAAAGACAGCCGCGGCTCGGCAGCACCACTAACCCAACAGAGCTGGTTCTCAAGCATTTCGAAAAGGACCATTTATCACCAACCTGTATGAAGACGAACAAAGGATTCAGCATTGCGTCTCGCATGGTGCCACCAAGCCCACTGAAGTCGGCGCGCGGTTGGCTCTCAGTGTTATACAGCCTCGACACTGTCGCCGTCGTCGCCGGTGCGCCGAAAGGACGGTCCACCTCCCATGATGCCTCGGGTGTTGAGTCAGTCGGCCCGACAACGTGTGGAATCAGCGCAGCGTAGGGCACGTGTAGGCATGGTACTGATGACGTTGTCGAAGGAAGATGTTCTGTCAGTATCGGAAGGCCATCGCCGATGCGCACTTGCCCTTGCACTAACACCTGTATGAAGACAAACAAAGGATTCAGCATTGCGTCTCGGATGGTGCCACCAAGCCCGCTCACGATCTCTCCAATGCTATTCACAGCGTGTTTACAGGAGGTATTCAGAGACCTGGATTGGGAAGAATTGGGGATAAGAGAATAAGGATAAGAGAATCGGGAATAATAGAATACCTTAGTAACTTGCGATTCGCTGATGATATTGCCTTGCTTAGTAACTCAGGGGACCAACTGCAATGCATGCTCACTGACCTGGAGAGGCAAAGCAGAAGAGTGGGTCTAAAAATTAATCTGCAGAAAACTAAAGTAATGTTTAACAGTCTCGGAAGAGAACAGCAATTTACAATAGGTAGCCAGGCACTGGAAGTGGTAAGGGAATAGATCTACTTAGGGCAGGTAGTGACCGCGGATCCGGATCATGAGACGGAAATAATCAGAAGAATAAGAATGGGCTGGGGTGCGTTTGGCAGGCATTCTCAGATCATGAACAGCAGGTTGCCATTATCCCTCAAGAGAAAAGTGTATAATAGCTGTGCCTTACCAGTACTCACCTACGGGGCAGAAACCTGGAGGCTTACGAAAAGGGTTCTACTCAAATTGAGGACGACGCAACGAGCTATGGAAAGAAGAACGATAGGTGTAACGTTAAGGGATAAGAAAAGAGCAGATTGGGTGAGGGAACAAACGCGAGTTTATGACATCTTAGTTGAAATCAAGAAAAAGAAATGGGCATGGGCAGGACATGTAATGAGGAGGGAAGATAACCGATGGTCATTAAGGGTTAAGGACTGGATTCCAAGGGAAGGGAAGCCTAGCAGGGGGCGGCAGAAAGTTAGGTGGGCGGATGAGATTAAGAAGTTTGCAGGGACAACATGGCCACAATTAGTACATGACCGGGGTTGTTGGAGAAGTATGGGAGAGGCCTTTGCCCTGCAGTGGGCGTAACCACGCTGATGATGATGATGATGATGATGTAAAACTGATGCCTCGAATTATCGCCCGATTTCTCTTCTCTGTGCAGCGTCTAAGAATTTTGAGCTTGCTATTCACAATATATTGTCTTTTACTGTGAAGAACTTACTTACTCCGAATCAGCATGGATTTCTCATCGGTCGCTCCATTATCACAAATCTCGCAAGTTTAATGACAGAGATCTACGTGCCGGTGCTTCAAAGGGGACAAGTTGACACCGTTTACTATGACTTGAGCAAAGCCTTCGATGTAATCTGCCGCTCACTGCTTCTGATCAAGCTTACGCACTGTGATGTGGACTCGTCAGTTTCTGCCACTCACTGCTTCTGATCAAGCTTACGCACTGTGATCTGGACTCGTCAGTTGTCAATCTCCTGTATAGTTGTCTTCTTAATAGATGATGTTATGTTAACGTCAATGGCCAAACGTCTTCTTTTTTACATGGCAACTAGCAGCGGCCCTCAAGGATCAGTATTAAGACCACTTAGTTTAATAATCTTTATTAATGGCGTTCATTTCGTTATTCGAACTCTTCTTTCCTTCTAATGCCGATGGCATTAAAATTTTAAAGAAAATTCACACTGTTGATGACTGTCGCACCCTGCAGTTGGACCTGCTTTCCTTTTCTAAATGCTGCAAAGATAATAACCTCTCTTTGAATGCAGCTAAGACCAAAGTCACGACTTTCACACGCAAACAGCAAGCATTTCTTTTTCTTATTCTGTAGATTCTGTACCGTTGTGTAAGGTATGCGAGATCAATGATCTTAATGCACTTTTTGATGCAACCTTACGCTTTTCAGCTCACACTAAACGAGTTACTATGCGGGGTATGCGCTCTCTTGGCTCTGTTTGCAGGCTATCGATGGAATGCAAGTCTCCTACACCGTTCCGCAAGTTATAAACTATCTGTATTCCTCAACTTCAATGTGTGTCGGTCTTTTGTAATGGCTTTGCCAGATCCAACAGTGACATTATAAATCGGGCCCAGAAAATGTTTCTCAGCATATATCATCACCGCTTTGCAAATACTGACATTGAACCTTGTTCTAACTCTGTTAGATTATCGTCATTGCCCTTACTTCGCTCCCGACGTAATTGCGCAGACATTTTGTTTCTATTCAAACTAATTCATGGTATAATCACTTGTCCCGAACTCCTCAGTCGTATCATGCTTCGTATTCCGCGCAAGATCACCAGAGAACACAAACCTTTCCATGTCCCTGCCTGTACGCAACCGTCCACAGAATACAGTATCTTTAAAACGCTTATTTTCATGATTTTGATACTTTTCATGACTCGCTGTCATCGTTCCTTTCTGGGCTTTGCCTTGTTGTTTCATGGTTTCATGCACTGTTAAACTGCCCTTCTCCTCCTTTTCCCTTTGTATTTGCATTGCGCTTTGTTGTATATACTCTTTTCTTTTCACAATTATCCTTTTTATTCATTGCTTTGCTTTATTGTATTCCCCTGCAGTATTTTATTTTTGTTTTTGGATTTTACTGTATGCGTGCGCGAGTACTCAGACCTCAGGGTTGTTCCTGGGCACGTAAAATAAACTTGATTATTATTATTATTAATATTTGTTTTGCATGCATATATATGTACTTGACAGGAAAGGGGAAGTGAGGAGGAGGCTGGCAAGCCACCGGAGAGGGCACAACGATTGCCTACTCTTCAGCAAGGAGGAGACAGAAACAGAAATGTAAGATAGGAAAAATGGGAGGAAATATGAAAGAAAGAGCACGCTGACGAATCTCAAAGAATCAAACAGAACGCGCGCAGTACAGGTCACACACAGTAGGCCCGGTCAGCACTGGTCACGCTACTATGGAATGTGAAAACAGAGGGAAAAGTGTCTGGAGTCTTGCTATTTGAAAACAGAAATAAGCTAGTCCGTTACTTCTAGAAAAGTAAGGAGAGGGTAATGAGCCTGATCGCGTCGAGACGCATAACCACTGGGGTACAAACATTCGTCGTGTGTCGTACACCGCAGGCCAAGAAGATGATAGCCCCTCACTATAAGCGTAGCATTAATAGCCACCTAGCGGGTGCTTCCAAAAGTACGCTCGTGAGCAGTAACATACGACAACACTTTGCAGCAAGGATGGCTGAAGTTTGCGGTTGCGATTTCTCCTTTGTTCGGGTGCCAGACAGCTACTTCTGCGGTGACAGCTGCAGAAAAGACGCTGGCCTCTATAGGAGCGGACATGAACACGATGTTACAGGTGTTTGGGACAACCCAGTCCACGTACGTGCCAGGGGCGTCCCGCAGACAAGCGCAATGAATCCCAGTTACACGAAGTGGAGCTCATGTTAAGTAGTCGCTTGGTTTTGTTAAGTAATGCGATGTCTCGATTGTTTTTTTAAATTCTACCCTTGCCGTAATGCTGCTTATGTACCTCAATAATAGGTACACATCGTTAGCGCAGACTTATATCTCATACAAATCTGCATGGGGCGATGTCTGCACATGTCGTAGTGATCTTTCTGCCGATGAATACATGTGACATCGCCGAATAAGTGCCGTCAAAGTCGCCTCAAGAAGAATAACTGCGAATTTATTGATGGAAATGCGTACCCAAGTGAACGAAGTCACCAAACGCCCGGATTAATAAGAGCGCGAGTCAGCGCTGCACTGCCGATGCAATTCTGCTGCGTACGCCGACAAACTGCGTTCCCGCTGCAGTTTTCGCAATTCTAAATTCCCTTAGGAAGCTGCTTGGAAACGTACTAAGCTAAAGTCTGACCAACTTTACAGTAGCTTTTTTTTTCTCGAATGTTACTATAGAGACATGCCACACCATATATTTAAAGGCAGAGCAGCGCCAGCCAAAGAAGATGGGCGCTCGCAGCAAGGCCGGGTTTAGTCTTCTGCGGCGTAAGCATAATAAGAAAGACTTCAGCTCAGTACAAAATGCACATGCAAAAAGGGACTGCGTTGTGAAACAAACAAATCACTCGGTGTGGTAAGTCTGCTCAGAAAGCATCGAGGTGTAAAAATTTCCCAGACGTGACGCGAACTTATCAGCGAAAATGGAACAGAATTACCATATGTAGCAACTATTAGCAATTCTCGCCCTGAACTACCTATTTTCTTAAATTATTTCCCAAGAAACCATAATATTGTGACGGAGGCGAAATGTAAGCGAAGGATATATTTACAAAATACTTACAAGGAAAGCTCGGGCAAGAGAAGATGTCTGATCCGGCCCACGTGCAAGCGACCTCATCGTCGTTTTCGTCCCTCTGCCAAACCTCGCTTTCATCCACGTATAACTCGCTCCGTAACATCACTCTCCGGTGGCGGAAACGCCGTCCTGGCGCTTGCTACGAAGGTGAGGAGCTAGAAGGGCAATAGGGCTTCAGCCAGGAAACGTGAACATCAGTTGGCAGCGAGGAGGTCGAAGCAGCAGGGCCCAGGGGTATAATCTCATAATTGACGTGAGCGAGTTGACGCAGCACCTTGTAAGGCCCGGTGTAATGTGGTAGGAGCTTCTCTGATAGGCTAACGCGGCGACACGGCGACCATAGGAGTACCAGAGAGCCAGGCATGAAGTGCACACTTCTGTGTCGGCCGTCCTAACAGGACGTTTGGGAGCCTTGCGAAGCACAGAGTCGGTCGTGGGCAAGTTGACGAGCTCCACGGGCTCCACCAACGACGTCAGTGGCGTAATCAGTAGGCGAGTGAGGAGCCGACGGAAGGAGAGTCTTGAATGGCAATGCACGATGTCGGCCAAACAGTAAATAAAACGGGGAATATCCCGCGGTGTCATGAGGTGACGAATTGTACGCGAACGTAACAAATGGTGACGTGCTGTCCCAGTCACGGTGATCAGGTGAAACATACGTGGCCAGCATCTCAGCGTTTGGTTCAGGCACTCGGTCAATCCATTCGTCTGTGGATGATAAGCGGTGGTGAACTTATGTTCGGCGGAGCATTCACGAAGGAGGTCATCTACCACTCGTGAGAGGCAGTACCTGCCGCAATCGGTGAGAAGCTGCCGAGGGGCGCCATGATGTAGAATTAAGTCGTGGAGGAGAAAGTCAGCGACGTGTGTGGAACAGCTTGTCGGCAATGCACAGGTGATTGCTAAGCGCGTGGCATAATCTGTCGCGACCGCAACCCATCCATTTCCTAAGATGGACGTAGGGGAAGGGCCTAGAAGGTCAAGGACAACGCGGAAGAATGGCTCTGCAGGGATATCAATCGGTTGTAGCTGGCCTGCAGGCAGCGCCATGGAGGACGCTTGCGGCGTTGGCAGCGTTCGCAAGCAGCGACGTAACGACGCACGGAACGTTGCATGCCATGCCAGAAAAACCGACACCGGATGCGGGCGTATGTAGGCGAGGCACCTAGGTGACCGGCAGTTGATACGTCGTGAAGCTGGTGAAGAACGCTCGAGAGAATGTCAAGGCCGACGCGGAATAATGGCTCTGCAGGGA
The DNA here is from genome assembly GCF_050947875.1 of Dermacentor variabilis. NCBI lineage: Eukaryota > Metazoa > Arthropoda > Arachnida > Ixodida > Ixodidae > Dermacentor > Dermacentor variabilis. The sequence continues at coordinate 190,057,594 of NC_134568.1, read as the reverse complement.
TATCAATCGGTTGTAGTTGGCCTGCAGGCAGCACTGATGGACGCTTGCAAGCAGCGTTCGCAGGCAGCGACGTATAGCGGCGCACAGAACGGTACATGCCAGGCCAGAAAAACCGACACCGGATGCGGGCGTATGTACGCGAGGCACCTAGGTGACCGGCAGTTGATACGTCGTGAAGCTCGTGAAGAACACTGAAGCGTAGATGGTGAGGTAGCACAAGCAGAAGCTCTGGGCCATCTGAGCTGAGATTACAACAATACACAACGTTGTGTGTAGTTCAAACATGCGAACAGAAAAGTCTGGTGATGGAGCGGTTAGTCGGTCGATGATGAGCCGTGAACACGCGTCACGTCACTGTTCGGTAGGGATATCATCTGAAGCAAGGATGGACAGTACGCAGGCGTCTGAGTCAGCGTCAGTGAGGTCAGGAGCATCGACAGGGTGGCGTGACAAGCAATCAGCGTCTTGATGTAATCGTCCAGATTTGTAGTGCACAGCAAACGAGTATTCTTGGAGCCAGAGTGCCCAGAGGCCGAGACGTCCAGACGGATCCTCGAGCGACGAGAGCCATCAGAGGGCATGAGGGTCTGCAATCACATAAAATGTTTGGCGAAACAAGTAAGGTCTAAATTTGGTGACAGCCCACACTAAAGCCAGGCACTCGCATTCAGTGATGGGAAAGTTCCGTTCTGACGATGAAAGAAGGCGACTGGGGTAGGTGATGACACGTTCCTTGCTGTACTGTTTTTGGCCAAGGACAGCCCGAATTTCATGACCACTGGCATTGTTGCGAAGTTTTGTAGGTGATGAGGGGTCGAAATGGGCCACGTGTAGTCAGTAGACGGATGAGGGCAGAAAACGAAGCTGCTTATTCAGGTTCCCACATGAAAGGAACGTTTTTCTTCAAGAGTTCAGTGAGAGGGCGGGCGATATCCGCGAAGTTCCGGACAAAGCGACGAAAGTAGGAACATAATCCTACGAAACTCCGGACGTCTGACTGACCACGGCACGGGAAATTGTTGCACTGCTCGCACCTTGTCGGGGTCTGGTTGAACACCAGCAGCACTGATAAGGTGACCGAATATAGTTATTTGGCATCGCCCGAAACGGCACTTGGCAGAGTTCAACTGAAGATTGACTTGACGGGAGACGGCAAGAACGGCCCATAAACGGGTGAAGTGGCTGTCAAACGTAGGCGAATAGACAATGACATTGTCTAAATAGCATAGGCAGATAGACGACCACTTATATTCCCGCAGCAGATAGTCCGTCATACGTTCAAAAGTTGCTGGGGCATTACACAGTCCGAATGGCATGACGTACCTTGAACTGTACAGGCCATTTGATATTATAAACTCAGTTTTTTCACGGTCCATAGCTAGGGTCGGCTGAAATCTGCCAATAGCAGGACCGAACGTCGATGGACGAAAAATATTGGGCTCCTTGAAGGCAGTCAAAGGCGCCATTGACGCGAGGCAAAGGGTAGACGTCTTTATGGGTTACTTTGTTCAGAATCTGATAATCAACGCAGGGACGCCAGCTGCCGTCTTTCTTTTTGACGAGAATGACAGCGGAGGCCCACGGGCTAAATGAAGGTTCGATGACGTCTTTTGTAATGATTTTGTCGACCTCGATCTGAATGACTTGACGTTCATAATGGGATACGCGATATGGATACTGGCGTATAGGGTTGACGTCACCAGTGTTGATTCGATGAGCCACGACAGACGTTTGGCCTAGAGGGCGACCGTCAAAATCAAAGATGTCACGATAGGACGCCAGAATGCGGTAGAGATCTTGAGTTTGAGCCTGGGTCTGATCGGGAGCGATCATGTTGTTAATGCCGTGAAGAGACGAAGGAGTGAAGTTGGCGGAGCAAGAAGGCGGCGAAACATCTGCATCCAAAGCGACGATCTTACAGGAATAAAGAGCGAAAATGCTGGCCAGCGACACGCCTTGCGAGATAACCTTAGTCAACAGGCTGACGCTGAGAAGGGGAGCGATTACTGTATTGTCAGCAATGGAAACAACGCTGTGAGCAAGGGCGACTTCGCGGGCAAACAGAACGTCGGTAATAGGAGACAAGACGTAGTCGCCGTCGGGGATATCGTGTGAAGACGTCAAATTAAGTGGTATAAGTAGAAGCTTGAGGCGGCGAGCTAACGTGATGGCAGAGCATAAGCGCGGTAGTATGTCGATTGGAATATCGGGAAGATGGGGCAGCCTCAAGCTGAAGGGCACCGGTCGCACAGTCAATTAGGGTGGCATAACTGGCCGAAAAATCTAAGCCGAGGATCAGGTCATGGGGTCACTTCTCAATGACGGTAAGTTGGACTGAAGTGGGATGACCAACAATGCAGACGCGGGCGGTGCACACCCCAAGAACGGCAGGAGTCCTCCCAACAGCGACGCGGAGGATGCGGCAGGTGTGAGTCCTTTGTGAAGGCGACGACGGAGACCTGCACTCATCACAGAGATGTGCGCCCCAGTGTAGATGAGCGCAGAAATAGTGAAGCCATCAACATCAACGTCTAACAAGCGTCAGGAAAGGATTTGTGGTAGGAGTCGTCAATGCAGCGTCACCTCCGGACGATGCACTGCTTAGTTTTCCTGACAGGAACGTGCAGGTCTAAAGGGGGACGACGGTTAGTGAGTCTGAGGTGAGCGAGACGACGGGCGACAGCTTGGAGGCGAGCGTTACTGGTGACCACGCGGCGACGGGGAGCGAATATTTATCCTTGTGGAGCATCGGCGTCGGCAAAATACGACTGGGTTGAAGGTGGGAAGCGGTTGCTCTTCGAACGGCGGTAAGGGGTAGACGGCGTTCGAGGCGGCGAGGACCAGCGGGTGGCGCAGTAATGTGCGACGTGGCCGATACGGTGACAAGTAAAGCATATTGGTCGATCGTTAGGGGTTCTCCACGCAGCAGGGTCGCGAGATCGCGTAGCGAATCGCTGCTCTCAATAGTATGAGGGTGGACGCCATGAAGTTTGTGTTGGGCTGGCCACGGTGCACACATAGTGAATGCCCATGTTGGCGAGCTCCTACCGGATAATGGCTTGGGCCAGAGTCTTTCAAAATCACTGAAGGACTCTGCTTTGGCGAATGGAGTCGTAATCGAGCTCGAGTCACCGGCGTGAACTGGCGCAGGAGTCATGGCCTCAAGTTCGCGGCGTACAATCCGTGTCACCTGATCTGGTGGAACTGACGGCTGTGTTGCCGCGTGGTCATCGCAAGAGGACGTTGCCGCTGTGCTGGGAAGACGAGGAAACGCGTGGCCAACGTGCCGGCTTTTAGCCTGCTCAAAGCGCCGGCACTCCTTTGTAACAGCGTCGATTGCAGAGAAATTTTTGCACATTAAAAGGTTGAAGGCGTCGTCGGCGATCCCTTTCAAGACATGCCCAACCTTGTCGTCCTCCAGCATCTCGGCGTCGGCCTTTCAACATAGCGATAACACGTCTTCAAAGTACGAGACCTAAGATTCTGTAGACGCTTGCGCATGTTACGCGAGCATCTTTTTCGCGGCTATCTTCTGGCCAACGGGCTTCCCAAACAAGTCTCGTACTTTTTCTTTGCAGGTGTCCCAGCTCCCGATCTCAGCTTCCTGGTTAGCGAACCATGCTTTTGCACTGCCTTTGAGGCAGAAAATAACATTTGCTAACATTAGGGTAGGGCCCCATCGGTTGCTATAGCAACCGATAGCATAGCACTCACGCATTCATACTCCGCCAGCCAGTCTTCAACGTCCGCTGCAACGGAATCGCAGAACGTGCCAGGATCCCGGGGTTGCACCAGCACGACCGTTGAATTGGCGGGCACTGATGTAGGCGCCGCGTCTTCCGCCATTTGCAGACGATATCCAACACGATGGCCCCTGCGGAGTGCCGTTGCGAGGCGTGACGTACCCCGCACTTCCACGAGAGTGTGACGGAGGCGAGATTTAGGCGAAATATATAGTTAAAATATATTTACAAAGTAAGCTAGGGCAAGATTTGGTTTGGTGCCTACTGTTGCGACTTTGTGGTGGTCCCGTAGCGCTCGTCACCCGTTTCGTGACAGAGCGTTGCCAGCTCTCTAGTCCGTAGCGAAGACTCCGAGTCAGGCGTCGATGAGAATAACAAAAGGGACTTTATGCACTATATACAGGTCATCATACAGGAGGAGATCGGATCGGCACGGGGGCCGAGAGCTAACAGCAAATGCGACTGTTTCCGCACGGCGACGTCCGGCGAGACTCCAACGCGTAACACATCTCAGTCCACTCGAGAGCGGCACTCGGCTCACGGTGGTTCGATGGATCCGGTTTTCCAGGCGGCGGCGTTGGGGCTTATAAAGCCCCGAGAAACGATTGTCACTCAAACGGCCCAATACAAAGCCAGCACTCGACGGTCGTCCGAGAGGTCCAACCAGCGACCGCACTGGCCACCCGCTTCGAGTTTGCCGCTCGCGGTGACCTCCCGGTGAAAGGAAATACGGCGCCGGGCTGTCTACCACTTTGTTGCACGTTTGGACATGTCGCTCGCCGATGCTCCTCCACAGGACCCGCTGCCTGGCGGCGCAGCATCTTGACTTGTCAAGGGAGCGTTAGGGCGCTGTGCCTCAAGACACGTATTTACTTCATCCTTGAAACGCCCGCAGAGGGTTGACACGACGATGGAAACGACAACGCCTCAACCGCAAACTTAGGAAACGTATAGATCAAATTACACGGGAATCTCAGGAGTATGCGGAGATCCTTACGAGGAATAACTGGCGAGGATTTTGCGATCGCCTCTCAGGCACCTTGAGCACAGCAAAAACGTGGTCGATTCTTTGCTCACGCACAGATCCCACCACAACAAAGGGAAAAACATTTCAACAGCTGCGCATCCTAATGCACGAGTACAGGGACGATGTCTCGACACTCCTCAGAGAGCTAGAGAAGCATTTCATACCCACAGGACCACCGCCCCAGTACCCTGACTATCCTTATGTAGGCGAGGCGAACGAATTGCTCGATGCAGACATCACATCTGACGAGGTGCGGGTGGTCCTGCAAGACCGGGTCCTACAAGACCGGGAGCTGACCACATCCGATTCGCCACCCTTCGTAACCTCAGTGACGCGGATATTAACCACCTCACCCATATCTTCAATGATTGCTGGCGCAAGGGCATGCTTCCCCAAGCATGGCGACACGCCGACATCACACTGATCCCCAAACGGGGCAAGCCTGTTAAGGTTGAAAACTTACGACCCACCTCCCTAACATCCTGCATGGTAAGCTCATGGAGCATGTACTCTTGCGGCGTCTGCAGCCCTTCCTCAAAGAAAAATCATTCTTTTCTAACTCTCAATTCGGATATCGGGCTCATGTGTCTGCCAAAGATGTACTTTTACAATTTCGGGAGGAAGTCATAGGACCTCCGTCGTCCGCCCAAACGAGAGCACTCATCGCCTTAGACCTAAAAGGGGCATTCGATAATGTTGAACATGACCTCATCCTTCGCAATGTTGCACAATCACACTGGAATTCGTTTGTACAAATATATCCGCGCATTTCTTCGAGATCGCACAGCCACCGTAGGAAAGGGACCGAATCGATCCGGTACGATTCGCCTTGTAGGACGTGGGACACCCCAGGGCTCAGTTCTTTCCCCTACTCTATTCAATATCGCTCTCGCAGGGCTCCCCCGGCTACTCGACCAGATCCCTGATGTCGCCCACGCCATTTATGCGGACGACATTACTCTCTGGTCGACACGGGGTTCCGATGGAGCCATCCAGGACCGACTGCAGCAAGCAGTCGATACAGTTTCCGAGTACCCGAGAAAAAGTGGCTTAAGATGTGCTCCGGAAAAGTCGGAGCTCATAATCATTCGCCCCCGGAGCCGTTCCTCTACTCCCCCTATCACTGTGCACGTGGATGGCACACCGATACCACAGGTTAATCGTGCTCGTATCCTCGGCCTACACGTCCAAGCGGATGGCAGGTCAAACTACACTGTTTCCCTTCTATCCAGACAGATTGAGCGAATTCTGGCCATGATCTGGAGGGTCTCCAACAGGCGTTCGCGCCTTCGAGAAGAGGACCTGCTGCGCTTGGTGGAGGCATGCCTGATCAACCGCCTTACATACCATCTCCCATTTCAGCGGTTGACCCAAGCGCAACAACTTCGCATAGACGCAATGATTCGCAAAGCGATGAAGCTGGCCCATGGCCTCCCGAATTATACTTCCACACGCCGTCTCCTTAACTTAGGGACACATAACACACTAGGCGAGCTGCTAGAGGCACATAGGGTCAGCCATCGCCAGCGCCTCCTACTCACTCCTACTGGCCGTCATCTTCTCACACGGCTAGGATACTCTGTCCCACCCCTTGAGTCAGAAACCCTTCCAACGAACTTGTCGTCAGCGATACGCCAAGCACTAAGTATTCATCCATTGCCACGTAATATGCACCCCGAGCATGACAAAGGGCGGCGCAAAGCCCGTGTACGATACATTGGCCGCATGCTTGCAAACGTCCCGGAAACACATACTTTATACACGGACACATCACGCACTCAAGAGGGCTATACCTCGGTAGTTTTGGATGGCACCGAATCCACGAGAGACTCTGCTGCAATGCGCGGAACAAATTCCGCTTACGGAGAAATTCTCGGTGTTGCTCTTGAAATTCGATATGCGATCCGTGCTCCTGAGGAAGTGTATATATTGACGGACTCGCAAAAGGCATGCCGGGCGTTCCTATCAGGACACGGCATCCCGAGAGCGGCTCACCAAATTCTCAAACAGATCCCGCAAAATACACCAACCACACCTCCCCGCATCCACTTACTCTGGACCCCTGGTCATACCTCGCTGCCGGGTAACGAACGCGCACATGCGGTTGCCCGAGAAATTTCCTTCCGGGCGACTCGGCGTGGTGAGGCGACTAGTTCAGAGTGGGGGGATATCCCTTGCTCCGTTATAAAGACATACTCCGTCAATATACACGCATTCGTCGCACCCACGCCGCACCACCGCCGTCCTTCTCGCGGGAGGAAGCAGTGGCATTACGCCAGTTACAAACTGCAACTTTTCCAAATCTTGTCTCTCTCAATAAATTCTATCCACACTGTTATGCAGATCGTTGCCCTGGCTGTGGCAACTCGCCCACAGACTTCCACGTCACGATTGAGTGCACTGCAAACCTCTTTCCTCCCTTGCCAACTCTCCTTTACCCCCTACGCAACAAAGAGCTGCGGGACGATGCCCTCCGCGACGGACCTCCCGAGGTCCTCCTAGCTGTGATACAACGGGCTTGAAACATCGCCGGAATCATCTTAGGGACCCTGGACTGAGGGTTCCTCCCACACTGCTCTCGCCATTCAAATATTATTAATAAAGATGTTTTACCCTCTCTCTCTCTCTTTCGGCGCAGCCCCGGGTTTGTCGAAAGGGCGTTCGCAGGATAAATTCTACATCTTGTAGATTCAGAATCCGGGCTGGTTGTACGGGCACAATACTACGGATATGGCTCAAACAACTACGGGGCATCGGCCATGAATCGTGCGGCAGTGGGTAAGGGAAGAATACTTAAATAGAATTTTGTAATTTAAAGTGATAATAAATGAATACTAGTCGGTATTATCAGTTTTCAGGCTGTATTATTTTAATATTTGAAGTTAATATGTTTGTGTTCATATAGAAGAAAGTAAAGCAATGAAATCGACACGGCAGTCTCTTTGTTTCACTTTAGAAAATTGAATATAGCATCAAATACGTTCCTATTGCAGTGTCCTAGTGCCGACGCCTCAAGAGACAGTATCACAGGGAGCGCAATGACCAATCCAAATTGGCGAAGGGGACCTTCTTGAAGTCATTTTCTGTGCACGTCGATCCGACGACGCTCTGTTAAGAAATGTTCCATAGTTTCAGGTGCGTTTCAATAAAAACATTGAGGGGAAGGTGCAAAGCCGGACCTGTGGGAATAAAAATTAAGCTTTGGTATTCGGCAATGCATTATCGTGAATGAAACTTCAAATTTTCTTGTTGAACACCGCCTGCTGGGCCAAGGGAATCTAAGGTGCAGAAAATTGGTGTTATTTAATACACATCACTTATCATGTTCTTCTTGAACACAAAATTTTATAAATCTTGCAGCCGTGATCTAGGGCAAGAGAAGATGTCTGATCCAGCCCGCGTGCAAGCGACCTCATCGTCGTGTTCGTCACTCTGCCAAACCTCGCGTCTTTCCATGTACCACCCGCTCCGTAACAATATCGAAGATGTCCTCGGGCAAAAAGAATAAAGCTGTTAAAGAAGCACTTGCCTGTTAGCGTGCCGATAAGACACATCCTAATTTACAAACGAGGCAAGGGGAAAACCTTGCACTTAAAAAAAAATCAACAGTTTTGCATGAAGCAACTAGCAATTGTTCAACATGCGCGAAGACGCGAATAAGATAAGTTCAAGAACATGAAGTGCGTCACAGCTGGTGCGAGAACTTACCGGGCCGCATAAAACCAACAATCTCAGTTCTTGAAAGTTTCAGTCGGTTTAACATACAACACGATTCACTCGTGCAGTCGCGCTCCACAGCTAGCGCAACGCGGTAAAGAAGCGGCAAACAGTAGAAGCGCCATCCAGAACTTTACCGAAACGTCTTTAAACCGCAGGCTGAGCTGCGGACGAACTGAACAGAACATGGGCAGGCCGTGATCGACTTTGTCGCTTACCCCTCGAAATAATATTGAGTTAAAAAAAAACAGACACGACAAAAGAAAGCGTGAGAACAAGAAATTTTCCGCCGAACGGTGGCGATCCATTGCTACCATTGCTCCCGCTGATAAGGCTTTGCGGGGAATGATTAGAACCGCATCGTCGGCGCGTTTTCGCCTGTATTTGAGCACCCCACAATGCAAGATTTCTTCTTCGACATGCCTTGAACCTTTGGCCGCCACACACATGCGAAGGGTGTTGCTTATTTTTTTTTATGAGACAAAGAAGCACGATCAACGACACCGAAAACTACGGCGCGCGGCGGCCTCCTTTCCCGAGCGCACTTCGCAAGGCCGCCACCAGGGGTGTGTGCATCAGCGCGCACTGCCGATGGACACTGCAGGGCCTAAGTGTGAAGGGCAGATCACGTGGGAAGTGGGAAACTGGCAATGGACGATTGATTACTGTCTCATGACAGAAGGAATTCATGATAAGTTGAGAGAAATGGTCATAAACGAGGAAGGGTGTAGCAGCATGGGGAGTGACCATAAACGCATCATTTTGAAAATGGGACATGTAGTTGGCAAAGAGAGCAAGGAGTGAAAAATGGCCAGTCGAAATTTGAACGCTCAACAAATAACAAATATAGTCACAAGAGCCGAGGAAGAACTTTGCAAATGGCCAAGAGTGGAAATATATTGAGCTTCTAGGCGTAATAACAATAGAAATACGGAAAGAGAAACAACATGTTCGTTGGAAAGGAAAAAAGAAACCGAAAAGCTGGTGGAACAGGGAGATACGAGAAGCGATCGCCGAACGACAGAAAGCATCCCGAGAGCACAGGCAAGCAAAGAAGGCGCAGTTGCCGCAGGATGAAGTGGCCAGTAAATGGGAAATATAGCGAGAGAAAAAGTCTATGGTTCAAATGCTGGTTCAAGCAAAGATAAAAGTTGAAATAAAAGTTGGTTGTCAAAAATACGTGAGAAAAAGAAGGCCGCACATAGAATGTTTTGCAACCACATAAAATTATTAGGCAGGAAGTCAACAACAATACAACATATCCTAGACGACGATGGAAACGAACTGGAAGGGGAAGCGGCATTAATTTACATCCGAAAAATAGCAGCCGAATCTTTCCAAGGCAATGACGAGGTTGTACTTGAAGAAAAAAAAGAGCATGAAAGAGAACCAGATGGAAAAGGAGCTGGTGATGACAAATTACAACTGGAAGAAAGCCGAAGATAAAATTTCTAAGCGCACAGCCACAGCGCTAGACGAAGTTCCTGTTAGGCTGAATAATGAACTAGGACCAAAAAGTAAGGAATGTCTGGTGAAAGCAGTGGAAAAAGATTTAAAAGATAGAATGCCAAACAGTCGGCGACAAAGTAGAATGAATTTAATCTATAAAGGTAAGGGGGGGGGGGGAGAAATATATAATTCACTCGTATAGTCCATTGACCATTACGTCGGTAATATACAGGTTAACAATGCAGGCACTCAAATTAAAGCTGTAAGCATGGACAGAGAATAATGGCATTTCGGGAGAACTTCAGAATACCTTCAGAATAGGTAGACGTTTGGATGATAATATATTTCTGCATGCTTACTCAGTGTATTCAAATATCAAACTAGAAGAAAGGCCGTTATATGTGGCCTTTTTAAACATTACAGGAGCGTATGACAACGTAGACCGCAACATTTTGGGGGATATTCTGGAAAGAGAAGGCTTAGGCGACCATTGTCCACAGCTTTTGAGAGAGATTTACCTAGAAAATACCGTTAGCGTTGACTGGGAAAAGATGAGGAGCGAGGAGAAAGTTGATATCACCAAGGGACTGAGGCAAGGGTGCCCTTTATCCCCAGTGCTGTTTATCATGTACATGGTGAGGATGGAGAGGGCGCTAGAAGGAAGTAATACCGGATTTAATGTCTCATACAAACAGGCGGGTACAGTTGTAGAGCAGCAGCTTCCAGATTTATTTTAGGCGGACGACATTGTGTTGCTAGCTAACAAGCAAAGTGATTTGCAACGTCTGGCTAATATCTGTGGACAGTAAGGCGAGAATTTAGGCATGAAATTTAGCGTTAGAAAATCAGGTGTTATGCTATTCAATAAAAACAGTGAACAGACAGTGGCAATACAGGGCCAGAAAATACCTCGGGCAAAAGAATGCAAATACCTTGGTATATGGATAAACGAAGGCAATAGATATATGGAAACAGGAAAAAACAATGACAGTAAAGGGGAAGAGGAATGCAGCTATAAACAAGCACAGAGCGCTGTGGGGGTACATAGGTAAGAGGGGCTCCGGGGTATGTGGAAATGTGTAATGGTTCCAGGACTTACTTTTGGAATTGCGGTTGTTTGCTTGAAATCTGGGATACAATCAGGACTATCTGGAAACCAAAGGTCAGTGGGACGCCTCGCATTCGGCCCTGACGGGAAGACTACAAATGAAGCTGTGCAGGGTGATATGAGCTGGCCAAGTTTTGAAGTGAGGGAGATTGATTATGAAGAACGACTGAGGAATATGGAAGAAAGCAAATGGGTTAGGAGAGTGTTGAGGTATTTGTACAGGAAAAACATAAATTCACGGTGGAGGAAAAGAACTAGGAAGCTTACCAGCAAGTATGCGGCCTGTAGGGTGAGCAACACAGAAACAAAGAACATCAAGCGGAAAGTCAGAAAGGCTGAAATAATCTCATGGGTGGCGGCAATGGAAAAGAAACGTGCCATGAGTAACTACTTAAAAGGAAAAAAAAACGAAATCAGGAAAATAGCAATTTGTGATAACTCAAAGGAAAGCTCATTACTTTTCGAAGCGAGATCAGGTTGCCTTATATAGAACGCGCTCCTATAAAGCGAGATATAGGACGGAAGAAGAAGCATGTGCTTGCTGCGGTAAAGCTAGGTAAACGATGGAGCATGATTTATTAGAATGTGAAGATATCTGCCGAGTGGTCGATTTGGTCACCACTGGACTCGTTGAAGCCATTGCGTTCAACGAGAGCAGGGGGAAAGTAAACGTGTCCACAATAGAGATTAGTAAGAGTCGATTGGAAGATTAGTGGAAGAAAAGTATGGAAATGAAAAAAAAACGTAGACATACAAAAACAAAGTTCACAATAGGGGGTCAGAAAATTTGGTTATAGGAATTCATCGTGCGTTTCGTTTTTTTTTTTCTTATTTAATCGAGGTAGGACTTTAGGCAGTATAATAGCAAGAGCTTGGTGGCGCCACCCACCGCCCCGTTGCAAAGGGGACGCTCATAACATCCATCCATCCATCCATCCGTCCACCCTTTACGCGTATAGCAACGTGCGCTGCGCAATGAAAGTGGGACATTCCAATACCAGATGCTGAAGTGTCTCGCAGCAACCGCAATACGTACACGACGGACTGGCCACGCATTTTTGTCGGTATAAACATTCGCAGACGTTCACGGAGCCAACCCCTAGTTTGAGTAGTTGCGCTCTCGCGCGACGAGGCAAGCCTCGACCGCGAACACAAGGTGAGAACGTTCCATTGGCGACGTGCTAGACTCGATGCTGCATGAGTAGGTGGCAACGAACAAGCAGATGAGCGTCATTAAGCTTGCACAAAATTTCAGGGCAGACACAATCGTTATGAGCACAAGTTGAAGCCAGCCGATCAGCCTCTTCATTTTCGACGATCCCTGCGTGTGAACGTATCCATTGGGCAACGAGATATGTCCCATGTGAGGTAATTTTGTTGGCAGAGTCAGTAATGCTACGCACAATTGGACAATCAGTATGACTGTGTTGTAATTTGCTAAGGGCAACGCGGGAGTCCGTGCAATCTTCGATGCAGTTAACTCCTCTTGCACGTATTCCAGTGCAACATTAATTGCCAAGCTCCGCAGTGGTTGACGAGGCTGGATGGGGTATATGAAATGTACATCATACTTCAGTGAAAGGACCGCAAAAAGCTGCAGAGGCGCCTCGACCGTCGCTGTATACAGATGCATCTGTGACTACTTGAAGATGATCTGGAAATCTTTCGAACATGTACGACTGAGCCAATTGGATTATGGCCGAAACAGGCATATCAGACTTAGGTAGCAATGCACGAATTGCAGCTTGACAACATGCATGCAACATGCATGCAAACTTAAAAGGATTTTTTAAAGCTACTTTAAATGTAGTTGAAGATGTCCTTTCAGATATAAATTTGTTTATATCAGGGATTGTGAGATAAAGGAATAATGCGTGTTTGGTGATATATTTTGGAGGCGGAGGCGTAACCCAATCTTCTCACTCCCGAGGAATGGGGGGAGGAAGCAGCGAAAGCGTCGCTTTAGAAAGAAAAGGCGTAACTGCTCAAAAGCTCGCTTGGCGCACGGCCTTCGCTAGTTTGCAGGCAGTGCTAAGCGTGGGCTTAAATAAATAAATAAATAAATAAATAAATAAATAAATAAATAAATAAATAAATAAATAAATACCATACGCATTACATTACATTACGCTACATTACAGCCCAGCTCTATTTCCTTAATCTTAATCTTAATAACTTCGCAGCTTCACTCACGACATCGATAGCGACATCATAGTATTAACTGAAATGTGGCTAAACGGAGACGTAAGAGGTAGCGAAATTTTCCCTCCAAATTCCGGCTATGCTTTGTATCGCCATGATCGGAGCAACCGGAGAGGAGGGGATGTTTTATTAGCTATCAGAAACACCTTCTCATCTTCCCTGATCAGTCGGGATGATAATCTCCAACTATTGTGGACTTGCGCTTGCAACGGTGCTGGAAAGACAATTTTTGGCGTGTGCTATAGGACGCCGGACAGCCATCCATCATTCTGCGATTTACTCCGTGAAGCACTAACCGACATCACTGACAAATTCCCGAACGCACCTATTCACCTCTTTGGCGACTTCAATTACCCTAACATTAACTGGCCTCTGCTTTCTGTAACCAACAGGTCACCATTATCCGAAGCTAAACAATTTATTGATCTTATTCTAGACTTCAACCTGCATCAGGTGATATCATGTCCTACAAGAGAGGATAGCACCCTTGACCTTATCCTCACATCTTGCCCTGATAGCTTAAAGAGCGTTACCACACTACCCGGTCTTGAATTATGGGGTTTCACGTGCCAAAACCACTTTCTGATTATGAGACACGCCGTAGTGGAGGACTCCGGAAATTTCGACCACCTGGGGTTCTTTAACGTGCACCTAAATCTAATGGCTCACCTGGAATCTGTCACCTTCTTTTACCCTCACCAGCACGGCTTCAGAAAGCTATTTTCATGCGACCCAACTCGCCGAGTTCACCCATGACATCCTGCATTTCATGGACCTTCATTTGCAGATTGATGCAATTTTCTTGGATTACTCGAAAGCATTCGACCGCGTTTCCCACAATCACCTACTTCAAAAAATCGCATCTATCGGAATCCCAAATAGCTTGCTTACCTGGCTTGAACACTTCTTAAAAGGGCGCACATAATTTATCTCTGCAAATAACCATAATTCATCTCTTAGCAGCGTAACATCGGGTGTGCCACAGGGCGCTGGTTTATCGCCTCTACTTTTCCTCATCTACATCAATTACCTGCTAACATTAAAAATAAATTACGTCTTTTCGCGGATGACTGTGTCCTATATTCTCCAATCAAAGGCTCGAATGACATCACCGCACTACAACAGGATCTCGATTCCATTGCAGTATGGTGCGAGAAATGGTACATGCCGCTTAATCTTACTAAATGCAAAGCTCTGTCATTCACTCGCAACCACAGCTTAACCAGTCATACCTACACCATAAATTCAGCTCCTATTAATAATGCCCCGTCTTACAAACACCTTGGCGTTCACATGACATCGACACTATCATGGGCGACTCATATTGACACCATCTGTTCTAATGCTTCACGCACCCTTGGATATTTAAAACGCAACCTGAAAGCCGCATCAGCAGAAATAAGAAAGCTAACATATCTAACATTCGTACGCCCGCAGTTAGAATACGCTTCATCTATCTGGCACCCTTCCCAATCATATCTAACCTATTACATAGAAGCAATAAAAAATCGCGCTGCTCGGTTTATAACTTCCAATTACTCTCGTGATACCAGCATAACCGCCCTAAAATGTGCACTTGAATTACCATCACTTGCTTCCCGCCGGATCATCTCTCGTCTCTGCCTGCTTCACACCTTTTATTACCATTCACACTCCAGGCATTCCCTGTTAAATCCACCCTAACGTACACCCTCTCGCTTAAGCCACAGTCGTCCCATAGCAAACATTAACACCCGATCATCTGCCATGGACACTTCATGCTTTCCCGACACTATAACCCATTGGAACCTCTCCCAGAAGATATCGTGTCATGCACTGACCGTAAAACGTTCCGTGAAATGTTAAAAACCACACTGCTTAATTAACGATCCCACCTACCCTTACTCTAACACGATATTCCCCTTTTTTCACAATTGTTCCTGGCTTGTATTTGTTTATTGTTGTTTCTTTACTGTTCTGTACATTTGTTCTAACATTGTTACAAAAATTAAAGCCCTCCCTTATGTAATGCCTCCGGGCCTTTAAGGTGAAAATAAATGAAATGAATGAAATAAACTTAATGTAATGACCACCGATCAAGACAATAAATCTGTTCGTACCTTTGTAAAAAATGCTGTGTCACCTCTTTGTCGTGTGCTACACAGCTTCGCTGGTCATCAACCTTCGCAGAGTGGAATGACTCATGATTTTTTCGTTCCATCGCTCTTTGTGCGGTCCTTAACTTGTTCTCGAGCTTCTTTGTTAACCTCCAAGTTTCTACCCCATATGTTGACACCGAAAGAATTAATGCAATAATTGCACAATTTTCTTTTCAACGACAGGGGTAAGCTCCCAGTCAGGATTTGGTAATGCCTGCCGTCTGCACTCCAATCCATTTGTCTTCTTTGGTAAATTTCTTGCTCATTATCAGGGGTCTCCTGTGAGTAATTGACGTAGATAAACAAGACTCTAGAGGCTAACTGGTGATCATGAATTCTGGTTCCCTTACCAGGCTATTGAGCATTACCTTTGTCTTCTGTATCTTAATCTCCAACCCAACTCTTACACTTTCTTGGTTAAGGACCTCAATCATTTGTTGTAGTTCGTCCCCAGTGTTGCTGAACAGGACAATGTCATCTGCAAACCGAAGGTTGCTGAGATACTCGCCGTGCATCTTCACCCCTATGTCTTGCTAGTCTAATGGCTTGAATACTTCTAGGCATTCAGTGAATATCATTGGAAAGATTGTGTCTCCTTGCCTGATCCCTTTCTTGATAGGTAATTTTCTACTTTTCTTGTGGAGAACCAAGGTAGTTGTGGAATTTTTGTAAATATTTCCAGATATTCACGTGCGCCTCCAGTACTCCTTGATTACTCAATGCCTCTATGACTGCTGGTATCTCTACTGAATCAAATGCCTTTTCATTATCTATAAAAGCCATATAGAGAGGTTGATTGTACTCCGCAGATTTTTCAGATACCTGATTGATGACATGGGTGTGATCCATTGTAGAATATTCCTTCATGAAGGCAGCATGTTCTCTTGATTGATTGAATTCAAGTTTTGCCCTGATTCTACTGGAAATTATATTAATGAATATTTTACGTAATACTGAAATCAAGCTGATGGGCCTATAATTCTTGAATTCTTTAACTTCCCCCTTCTTATGAATTAGTATAATTATATATAATGGCTTAAATGCAAATAATAACGTAATGAATTAGCACACACACACACACACAGATATATATATATATATATATATATATATATATATATATATATATATATATATATATATATATATATATATATATATATATATATATAACTTAACTTAACTACTACACGCAGAGACA